>NC_092510.1:51515911-51670911 GCF_047511675.1 Marmota flaviventris | reverse complement strand
AAACAAGTTAGCTTTTTTCATGTCTTTTCATTGACTGACTTCTTTGTGAGATATGCTCGGGTTTACTCATAGCTTCGTAAAATTCACTTGAAACTTTCTACATTAAGCATTTGAGGTTTAATGAATGAGCTCCCATGAAGTTTGTTTACTAAAGTGTGCCACTCAAAGGCAGTGATTATCAATAGTCCTATCAATATTATTTTTGGAAAATCTTTGAGGAATTTAAAGATCATTAAAAAATTTACACAGAATAAAAATCAGAGAAGTACAAAGAATTGTGAAGAGGATAGATATGTTTTGGATGTTGAAGCCCTTTTTATACTTGTATGTATTTATGAGGCAATAATACTAGTAATTTGGGGGTTCTTTTATATCCACTCAAGTCAAAGACCTCTATTTTTAAAAACTCTTCTTTTAGGAGGTATGAGAAAACATTAGCAACAACTTGATTTGATGTAATTATTTTTCCCTTTTACTTAAAAACATAATACAACTGCCAGATAGAATAATTTCTTATTTTTCGGTATATCAGAAAGAGAACTATCTTATAAACATATTTAAAGCACATGATGAAAATGAAAGATTTTTTAAAAAAAAAAACCGTTTAGTCTATTTTCTTTGTGCAGGTACCAGATGTTGATGTTGGCAGTGCTTAAGAGGGTCACAGGGCATTTAAAATCACTAGGCTGTGGGGAATAAAATTCCAGGTCTGTTGCACTGAAAATTATTTAAAACTTGTGTTTACTCAGCAGTAAGTAGTACAAAAGTACTTTTTCTATGTGAGCCCTTCTTAAATAGTACCTTAAAAATACATGATCAATGAAATTGCTATGAAACATATTTATGTTCCAGTGGTCCTCTTAGCATTTCAGAGGTCACTAGTTCCACTTAAATATCTTATTTTTCAATGTGAAAAGCAGATCATTCTCCAGTTGGCCTTACTTTTGAGCTATTCATTTCAAGTTACAGAGGACAGCGGCTGTGATACTTGGCTGTATACTTGTACAGAAAAGACATGTATAACATACTTAGATAATATTTCCTTTGTATCCTCTAGAAGCTTACTTTTGAGAAGGAAACAGGATCTTTTGCTTTCCCTGCTCCCCCATATGGAGTTTCTTCTTGGGTGAGCGAAAGTTCTTCTCTCAGTGATATAATAATTAGGGCTAATAGTTTCACTGAAAAAATAGAATTTTAGAGTAAAAAAGGTCCAGAAAATAAAACAAGTTCTTATAATGGTATCTCATTGTGCTCAATATAGATTATTATTTTTTCTGGTTTTGTGGATGTAGCACTAGAACAAGTTAGATGCTAACACTTCTTGGCTTTCTCAAAGGATTTTTTTAATTCATTTTTTTGCTGTAGTTAGCATCAAGATTTTACTCTTGAAATTTCAGTTAATTCTATAAATACAATGGAATTAATTTCTTCTAGAAATTCTTCTTCTTGCCCTTTTTGTTACTGCCTGACCAAAGTGATACTTCCTTTTCTCATAGAAATAAGTATTTCAAATCCAGCTGTCAGGGGAAAAAAGACTGGAAGGAAAAAGGCCAATACTATCAGTCATTGTCTCTGAGATTATCATTAATTTCTGCTTCTTTACATTTGGCTACACTTTTCGGATTATCTATAGCTAAAATATATTATTTGGGGAGTTATTAAATGAAAAGTACATGTGTGTACTTGCAGATTTTGATGTGCCTAAGGAGTTGAATGTTGCCAGTTCTAGTTGCAGGTTCCTTGGTTCTATATAGTGGAACAACGTGCGTGTGGTCTGTACAGTCGTGTATCTATCAGCAATGGGAACACTTCAGAATACCAAGTCATGATTGCGTGAACATGGTAGAGTGTACTGTATACCTAGCCTGCTACCTACCTAGGCTACATAGATATAGTCTGTTGCTCTTAAGCTGCAGACCTTGGCAACATGTTACTGCACTGAATACCATAGGCAATATCTGTGTCTCTAAGTACAGAAAAAGGTGCAGTAAAAATACAGAATAAAAGGTTTTAAAAAATGGTATACCTGTGTAGGACACTTAATGTGAATGAAGCTTGCAGAACTGGAAGTTGTTTTGGGTGAGTGAGTGAGTGGTGAGTGAATGTGAAGGCCTGGAACATTACTACAAACTGTAGAATTTATAGACACTGTACAACTTAGGCTACACTAAAACTATAAAAATTATTTCTTTAATAATTATCTGTGGCTTACTGCAAATTTTTTTAAATTATAAACTTTTTATTTTTTTAAAATTTTGACTCTTGTAATGATACACAGCTTAAAACACAAACATAGCTGGGCCAGTGGTGCTCATAATCTCAGCAGTTTGGGAGGTTGAGGCAGGAGGATCATGAGTTAGTTCAAAGCCAGCCTCAGCAACTTAGCAAGGCCTTAAGCAACTTAGGTAGACCCTGTCTCAAAAAGAAAAATATAAAAAGGGCTGTGGATGTGCTATCCCACTCCTCAGTCTATACCAAATGACCTAAAAACAGCATACTACAGGGACACATCCATATCAATGTTTATAGCAGCACAATTCACAATAGCTAAATTGTGGAACCAGCCTAGATGCCCTTCAGTTGATGAGTGGATAAAGAAAATGTGGTATATATACAAAGTGAAATATTATTCAGCATTAAAAGAGAATAAAATCATGGCATTTGCAGGTAAATGGATGGAGCTGGAGAATGTAATGCTAAATGAAATTAGCCAATTCCAAAAAACCAAATACTGGATAATTTCTCTGATTTAAGGATGCTGATTCATAATATGCTGCAATATGGAGGGGTGGGGGTGGGGTGGGGTGGGAGGATTAAATGAACTCTAAATAGGGCAAAGGAGAAAAGGGGAAGGAGGGGAAGAGAGGGAGCATAGGGGTAGGAAAGACAGTGGAATGTGTTGGTTATCGTTACCCTAAGTACATGTATGAAGACATGAAAGATATGACTCTACTTTGTGTACAACTAGAGATATGAAAAATTATGAATTGTAAAGCATTCTGTTGTCATATATACCAAATTAAAATTTAAAAAAAATTTTAAAAATTGCACCTTAAAAAAAAAAAAAGGTGGGGCTGGGGATGTGGCTCAGTGGTTAAGCATCCCTGGGTTCAATCCCCAGTATCAAAAAACAAACAACCCTCCCCACTTCCCCAAGTATAGTATACATCTATACAAAAAAAAAATTGTTATGTATGTATTATGTATGTGTGTGTGTGTATATATATATATATAAACTTTAAAAAATTTTTAACATTTTTATTTTTTTAAACTTTTTTTGTTAAAAACTAGTATGCAGGGTTGGGAGTGTGGCTCAGTGGTAGAGTGCTTGCCTTACACATGGGAGGCACTGGGTTCGATCCTCAGCACCACATAAAATTATAATAAGGTGGGGTTGGGGCTGTGGCTCAGCAGTAGCGCACTTTCCTGGCATGTGTGAGGCACTGGGTTCAATTCTCGGTACTGCATATAAATAAATAAAGGTCTACCAACAACTGAAATATATATATATATATATATATATATATATATATATATATATATATATATATAGATAGATAGATAAAGATAAAATAAAGGTATTATGTCCATCTACAACTAAAACAAAAACAAAAACTAGCATGCAGATATACACATTAGCCTAGGCCTATGCAGGGTCAGAATCATCAATATCTGTGTCTTCCAAGTCCACATTTTGCCCCACTAAAAGGTCTTCATGGGCAATAATACATGGAGACATCTTCTATGATAATAATGTTTTCCAGAATTCCTCCCCGAAGCGCCTGCCTGAGGCTCTTCTTGAGGAGTTCTTTCTCTTTTTAGAAATATGCTCATGGTGGCTTACATGGCTTTTTGTTTTCCCCATCATAGATTTGCTTGCAAGCAGATAATGTACCATGAACATTCCTCTCTATTAATGAAAACCATTCCATTTCAGGGTCTACATTCCCAATATTTTAAGGAGCTTCTTGAGATCTTCAGAAGCTTCTGCTAAAACCCTCCACTGTGAATCTTCTTGGGAGTTGTTGTTCTTTTTCATCTTCTGCAGTTTTTTCCTCTTGTCTCTTTTTCAGCCATGTGTTTACTAGATGTTTTTTGGCTTCATCATAGTCTTTGGGACCACCAATGTATATGTTGTCCGTTGTTGACTAAAGCAGTTGTTAGGCAGCATGTGACTCCACAGCACTCTCAGCCACTTGGTGTTGGATTGGTGGTGGGTATTGTCCTTGATGCCCTACTCATGGGACTGCTGGTTTTCCAAGGCAATAGTTGTCTTTCTAGCTTAAATGGCAGAAGGGACTCAACATTGATGTCATTATTGCCACTCGGTTCTTCACTTCTACCCTGTATATACATTCTGTGGGCATGTTTTTATTATTGCTCATCAGTGTAGTTGTGCAATGGAGATGGATTCACAGGGGAGTGGTAGGGAGCACTGCAGAGGGATTTCCGATTTTCCTCTATCATGTCTATGTAGTTAAGTGGGGAATGCAAAACAAACATGAGCCTATTACATGACTGATGCTTACGGCTTTCTAATTCATTAATTTTTTTTCCAGTACTAGGGATAAAATTCAGGACCTCACATATGCTAGGCAAGTGTTCTACCACTGAGCTACATCCCTAACCCTTTCATAAGGTTCTTAACATGTGAAGTGGCTGCAGTGGTGCATGACCATAATTCCAGAGACTTTGAGGCCAAGGCAGGATGATTCCAAGTTGGAGACCAGCCTCAGCAATTTAGCGAAACTCTGTCTCAAAATAAAAAATAAAAAGAACATAGGACTGGGGATGTATCTCAGTGGGGAAGCACTCTTGGGTTCAATACCCAGTACCAAAAAATAAAACAAAACAACAAAAACAAAAAAAACTTAAAACAGTTCTTTATGTGGTTTTTGAATATTACTTCCAGTTGGAGGAATTCCTCTAAACCATATTATAGTTACTTGGAAAAATTGTATAGAAATCTAGTATTAGGAGATTGTTGTGTCACAATTTAAATATGACCTTGGGGCTAGTATTTTAACCTCTGAGCTTTGTTATCCTTTTCTGTAAAATGGGAATGCCGATAACATTTTCCATAAAGGTAGCTGTGAGGATATATGAACATCTCTTGTAAACCCGTATACATTTCATTTATTGACTAAGCTACTCTTGCCAGACTACCTAAATTAGAATGGAGGTGATTTGGATCAAGTCCCTGAGTTCACAGCCTAGAGCCAAATTACATTTGTCCATTCTACTTGGGAGGGGGCATGTCAAAGATGTATGGTTTTAATCTTATTTTTGTGAGAGGCTATGCCTACTTTAACCCCCATAGCTTCCATTAAAAAACTTGAAAATAGTTCATTTTCTATTCCTAATTACTTGGCAGAAATTTAGAATAGAAAGAGAAACTAGTAACAACCAACCTTTCCTTTGCACTTGCAGATCAACAAAAGGGATTCTTGGGTCCTAGAGACCAAAGAAAGAATCAGCAGGAATGCCCAGGGTGAATTGATGGATTGCAGAGCCTGGCTGGTAATTACTTTCACTGAGCTAAAACATTAACTTAATACATGGGAGCAGGGCCAGATGAAAATCAGGATTTGGACCTCTTCCCCCCCCTGTGGATATCCCACACTTCCCTTTTGGAGGCAGTCTTCTCTTTGGTGGGATAGCCCTGCTTCCTTTCCTGAGGCTTGGCATGGATTTCCCCTGCCCCACCCTGGCTGACTAGAGTTATACCTTTGTTTTCTAGATATGTGAGTGCTTAGGTCAGCCAGCTTTCTGGGGTGGCAAGAAACCACAGTTTCTCGACTATTCAGCCTATCCCTGGTATCAACTGACTTTTCTCATTCGGGGGGTTCAAATTTCTAGCTGGTGAGCTTTAGCTTTTGTTTGTTTTTTTCTCCAGTGCTGGGGATTGAACCACTGCGCACATGCTAGGAAAGCCTTTTGCCACTGAACTACACCCCTAGCCCTAGAGATTTAGCTTTTGGATTTTGGTGATGCATTATCTCTCTCTCTCTCTCTCTCTCTCTCTCTCTCTCTCTCTCTCTATTTTCTTTTTTTCTCGTGTGTGTGTGTGTGTGTGTGTTACTGGAGATTGAATCCAGGGGTGCTCTTTACCACCACTACATCTTCACCCTTTTTTATTTTTGGTTTTATTATTGTTGTTGTTGCCGATATTGTTTTTTCATCCTTCTTTATTTCATTTTCCATTTTGAGACAGGATCTTGCTACATTGCCCTGGCTGGCCTTGAATTCGCAATGCTCCTAATGCAGCCTTCCTGGTCCCATTTGCCTGTAATCCACCATGCCAGGCCTTTTGTGACACTTACCAGAGGCAGACCTAGCTTTAAACTAGGTGATGCTATCATCTTTCGAGACCAAGGTGTTTTCATTTTCAAAGCTAGAATGTGTTGATTATTAATGACTTCCTGGTGTACTGTGCTAGGAAAGATTGTGAAGCCATAATGAAGTTGAAGGACATGATTATGTGGTGATATGTGTTTTCCATGGGTTGGGAGGGGCATGTATATTTTCAGATGGGCATCCGATTCATAGTACATGAGAGCTCATTTAATCCACAGTGCTTCCAGCCCAACTCTTCCACCGTATGGTCGAGAAGGTGGATTTTAGAAAGATAAAGCTATTTTCAAGCCATTAGAGCCAACAATGGGACTTGAACTCAGATTTTCTGAGTTCAAGTGCTTGTTACTTTATGGAGATAAAAACATTTGTTACCTTTAAGAAATTTAGAGAGGGTTAAATCCAAAAATCGATATTGAAGGTTAGGAACAGTGACTAACACTGAGACTTCATAACCAAAAATTGCTATTACTCTCATCATCACCATGAGTAACTTCATTACTGCTGCTACCATCATGTGTAAGGAAGTTGGGCAGTTCTCTGTTGGGTGCCACGTTGTAGAAACCCAGCTTTTGTTAACCAGTTAAGCAAGTATTCTACTTCTGACTCTACTTAAGAAATTTCAAGTGTTTAACACTTAACTACCCTAGAGACTCACAAAAGGCATTGGTTGAACGTAACTAAATGGTAATTAGCAACCCTAATTTTAGATTTTGTACATATTTTTGGTGTTTGAGTTGATTATAATTCTAACATAAAGATTTACCAAATGTGATTATGAATACACTTAAGTTAGTTCTCTTGAAGTAGCAGGCAGTCCGGAATCATGATTCCCTCTTGAACAGTTTACTCTTCTTCCTTGTATCTTTAGATATCTCTATTGAGCATGTGCTATTTCACATTTTTAAGTATCTTTGTCCTGTTAGCCCAGGACTTTACATTGGGAACTTCAGTTATAAAAGGTATTATGATGTGATTATTTGAAAGATCAGACTTTTGTGGAAGTTTTATTGGCATGTAAATATACTTATATTAGTGGATAAGAAATGAACATAAAACTATATAAAATCTTTAAGAATAAAGAAATTAAGTCAGTCATGCCATCCTGGTTCCATTTGTTTTATGTACTAGCTGACCCACTAGCAGTATAACTTGGTGGAATGAACATGGGCTCTGGAGTCCGATTGGTTTGAGGCTCTAATCCAAGAGCTTTGGGATTGGGTGCATTGTCTTTCTTTTTCTTAAATACCTTTCCTTATTTATTTATTTTATTGATTTATTTTTATGTGGTGCTGAGAATTGAACCCAGTGCTTCATATGTGCTTGGCGAGCACTCTACCACTGAGCCACAAAACCAGCCCAAGGTGTATTATCTTTCTGAGTTTTAGTTCTCATAAAATTTGGGATGCTATCTCCTTTGCATGGTTTCCAAATCCTAAAAGTGATTTGTTCTTGGAGATGCTCAGTAAATGTTAGCTCCTTTTCTCCTCTTAACCACAGCCTTTACCTCCCAACTGCCTTCCGTGTTATTTTACAAGGATCAATTCAAGGAATAAAGGAAGTTGGAAAGTTTTAGTTTCGTACTAACATTTCCAGTGGTTTGCCTCTTAAATCATCTTACTGTAAAGGTCGTGGTTCCTATAAGCCTCACACCCTTGGGAACCAAACTCATGACAGTCATGAAGTGTCCTACTTCAAAGGATGAGAAAACCAAGCAAACCAAAAATCATGCTGTCCTCTCTGGAGCAGTGTGTATGAGCATGCCTTTCCCTGGGATCAGCTTGGAACTGTGGATAACAGCATCACCGTCACCTCTTGCCGGCAGTGATGTGGAGGGTGAAGAGAACGCTCTGGGGCTGAGCTAAGGTTCTTAATTGAATGGCCGTCTGGCCTTCCCTGAGCATTCTTTTCCCTTCCAGGATTCCTGTAATTGTCATCAGATGGCTCAGTCTCCCAAATGTTTCCGGTATTGCAGTGACTTCTGGAGTGTGTTTAAAAAAAAAAGGGGGGGGGGGGCAGAATTAGCAGTCATTATGTGTTTGTGTCTGCTCTGTTGTGTAGATGTGTGCAGACTGGGCATCCCTGAAGAAGAGAAAAACCAGTCAGGAATGGAGTCCTCTTACTGTCTTCTCTTGTGCCTTCCCTCCTCCTCTGCTCTTTCTTTTCCTCCTGCATTGCTTTAAAGGACTCAAAGAAAAGGAAAGATGCAGGCAACATTCCCACTTCAACTACAGCCAGTCTCCCTTTCAATCTCAGTATTTGTGGGGACCTTCATAAAGAATTGCATTTTTCTTTAGGTCAGTGAAAGGTCTTGGGGAGGTTGAGAGTTGAACTGGACAGAGAATGAACCCTAAAGGATGGTTCCCATGCATGAAGGAAAAGGGGACATTGGAGATGGATTCTGAGTTTCACCTGATAATATTCAGATGATGGAAATGATAGCATTAGTTGGCAAAGCAGATGTTCGTGTGGGAACAACAGCCCAAAGCACAGCGGTGGCAAATATGGATGCTTTTGTGGAGGAATGTGTGATACAGTTTAGCTTAATAATAAGAAAAATCATAGATTTGTGTTTGTACTTTATAAAGGGATCAGCGTAATGATTCCAATTTCAGGATGAATGTTGTCTGTAAAGTTGAGATATAGAAAGAATGGTCTGTGCACCCAAAGAGGGTTTGACATTCTATGTGTCTTAAGGTGTTTGAATTTTACCTTCACCATAAGCCGTCAACTGAAAAGCACAAACACAAGATGTCTTGCACGCGCGCGTGTGTGTGTGTGTGTGTGTGTGTGTGTATTTGTATTTTTTTCCTCCTTCAATCAGATAACTTGACCCTGACACTGCTTTTCAAGGAAGGGAAAAAATTGCCTAAATGAGAAAGGACAGCTAATTAAAAAAAAAAAAAAGGAAGAAAAGAGTGATTGACAGAACTAAACTCGTGTCTTATTCCCCCCCCCCCCCTGTCCCAATTCCCTAAGCAGAGACCGACAAGAGAGGTGAGGTTAGGTAAGATTGTTCAACTAGATCATGTTAGAAGGTGTAAAATTGAAGAGAACTTAGACTGTTTCTTCTGATTCTAGCTGTTGGCTGAGAAATTGTACATTTTAAAAACTGCTTTGATCTACTGGTTTTTACTCACCTAACAAGTAAAATAGTTCACTACCTTTTGGTGCCTCAGTTTGTCTAGTGGTGGAGTGTTCTCTTAGCCAGGTCCAGGTAGTGATATTGACTGTTGTGCTTCCTCATATAAAGCAGCCCTTTCATAGTTGTTACGTGTTTTTTTGAAATAATTGAGGTAAATACTAATGCGTTACCTAAAAATACTGATGTCATCTGTCCCACATCTCTTTTTCCAGGTGACTGGGGGTGGAAGGTGAGAACAGAAAGACCTTGATCTCAGCAAGGAAGATAAGAGCAATCTCATGATCAATAAAAAAAAAAAATCAGTAATGATAGTTGCATTCCCTTAGCAGTGATTGGTTGTATGAGCAGGGATGTAGCCAAGTCCTGGCCTATAATTTGTAAGAGGAAGACTGCTGGAAGTGGGATAGTGAAAGTTTTCCATGTGGAATGAAAAACATATGACTGCTTGGAATGTGGCTGTGATGCTCAGAGAGGCAGTGGGCCAGGCTGGCAGCAGGAGGAGGACACCTGGGAGGAAGAAAGGTGGAGCCTGTGACATCGACACCCGGCACTGGGCACCACCTCTGACTTCTTGTTTTATAATCTGTAACTAAGTCACACAATCCACTATATATCAGCTGAACAGTTTTCTGTTTCAAGATGTGAAAGGCATGTACCCCTTTTTAGTGGGGTTGAAAACTGGAATTGAGCCTTCCCATAGCGAGTGCTCACCACCCGGGAGACATCTTGCCGACCCTCGCGTTCTCACCGCTGTGATGTCTTGGTGAGGGCTGTGATGGGCAGACAAAGTTGATGTTTGGTTTGTCAGTTAGTTTCTGTTGTTTGTAAATCGGGCGCTCTTTGCTGAAGCATCTTATTTCTACTTTGGCTTGTTATGATTGATAATAAGAGAAAGAAGACTGTGAAGTATTGAGAAATAATGTAAAAAAGCATGGTGTTGTTAGAGTGGTTATTCAGTTTTCACAGTTAGGTTTGTTTTGGAGTCTGATTTTTGTTGACAGTTCTGTTATTATATGAAAGCTGTTTGCTGCAGTGCATTTTCTGTTTTAGTTAAGAAACCTCACTTTATTTCCTAAGATGCATTATAATTAGGACTGTTTGGTACTGAGAATCTTTTCTCACTTAATACTCCTAATGAGATACAAATGTTCTAAATGTCCTTATGAGTGGATTATATTTAGAGAGGAATCCACTTATTTTAGCTAACTAATCCCTTTGCTTTTGAATCATACATCCTTATTAGGCTCTCACGTTCCTGTTCCATATGGAATGCCTTGTGAAATCAGACCTCAGCGAGCAGTGTTATTAACTTTCAGGGTCAGTGGTACTGAAAATGTCAATGAAGTTTGTTGGCTCTACATATCTTGTCTTTATAGCACTCTTCTTTTTTTACACACTCATGATAAATACAAGTCTTTCCCTATTCCTGTAAAGTGAATCTTATTTCTTAGTTGGTTCTCTTTTGGTATTTATGTTTCTATTCACTAGGACAAAATAACTGGATCTATTTTAGCTTTTCCACTCAACTCTTCTGGCTCCTTCTGCAGTCTGGAATTGTCTTCCTAGCTCCTTATATCTGTGGATGTTGTACATCCTTGTTCTTTTGTTAGAAACCTGAAAATGTCTCAGTGGAATTACTGGACATTTGATGATGCTGTTGAGTCGTAGTGAATAAGATTTGTGTGACACCTCCGAGTCGGTGTTAAATAAACCTTCCCAGTGATGGTTTCCTCTCTTGAGAAAGGCAAATGAGTTAGTGATGAAGTTTTGAAGAACTTGCCTGTAGGTGTACTCTTGAGTTCAAATTCAGGCTTCACTGCTTACAGTTTGCATGTTCTTAGACAAGTTATGTGACTTCTTTATGTTTGGTATTCTATACAATAGGGATCATAATGCCACTTACCTTGTAGGTTGTCATGAGGATCCTATGAGAAAATTCATGCAAACTCTTATAGTAGTGCCTGGTGCATTCTAAGCATATAGATGATATGATAGTATGTAGTTGAATTTTTAAAAAAAATTTTTTAAAATGTTTTTATTAGTGCATTATAGCTATACATGATAATGGAACTCATTTTGATATAATCATACATGCATGGACTATAATATGCTTCATTTCTTCTTTCTTTCTTCCTTTTTTTTGGGGGGGGGGAGTACCAGAGATTGAACTCAGGGGCACATGACTACTGAGCCACATCCCCAGTCCTATTTTGTATCTTATTTGGAGACAAGGTCTCACTGAGTTGTCTTGCTTTTGCTGAGGCTGGCTTTGAACTCTCTCCTCCTGTCTCAGCCTCCCTAACCGCTGAGATTATAGATATACACTATTGCGCCCAGCTAATTTGCTGTGCCATTTCAATCCCCAGGACTTCCATATTCTCTCCTTCTTCCCTTCCTCTACTTGTCTTCCTTCTATGTATTTATATGTTGCTCTTTTCATTGGTACATCATAATTATACATATAAGTACAATTCATTGTGATATATTCATACGTGCACATGGCATAGTTCAGTTGATTTCATTTTGCAGTCTCTCCTCTTCCCCACCCTCCTCCCCCTGATTTTCTTCCTCCGCTCTACTGTTCTTCCTTCTATTTTCATGAGAGCCCCCCTTTTTATTTCTTATTTCTCTCTAGCTTCCACATATGAGAGAAAACATTCAGCCCTTGACTTTCCGAGTCTGGCTTTCTAGTGGAATTTTTTTAAATTAATTAATATAATTAATGTAATTATATTACAGATGGACACAGTATCTTTATTTTTTTAATGTGATGCTGAGGATCGAACCCAGTGCCTCAGACGTGCTAGGCAAGCACTCTATCACTGAACCACAACCCTACCCCCTCTAATGGAATTAAAGAAATACTTTAAGTAATTTTCTTCTTTGGTCTTCATAACCACCCTTGAAGAAGATGATACTGTCTTATCTGTATTCTCTATTTTATAGAGAATGTCACAGAAACACAGTGTCAGTATATTATTTTATTATTAATAACAGTTGGAATTATAGTCTGAATTTTTCCTCTAATCTGTTACACTTGACTGTGAATTGGGTCTTTAGGAAGTTGCCCTGGTTCTGTGGTGTTATCAGAAGATATAGACAGGAAGGGCATCATTCCCGTTTCTTTAATGTGGCCCATTGGTGTCCCAATTTATTCATTTTAACATCATTTGTTTATTAAATACATATATTTTTCATTTTACACAGCTTCAATATACATAATTTTCTTTTCCTGTGGCTAATTAAATATGCCAGTCCTCCCACAATAGTATAGTCTAATTTTTACTTATCACATTATATGAATGGTAATTGTATAAAGCTCTTTCTGTTATATGGTTCATATACCTACAGCAAAGCATGTAGCTGAGTTGCCTACTTGTTTTCTGTAGTAAACCTGTGTAACATTTCATAAAAATGGACAATTGAAAGAGGGAATTGGTCAACAAAGATCAAAGTGCAGCAAAGAAATGAAAAAATGTCCACATTGAAAGAGAAATTTGAACTAATTGTAATTAGGATTCTGGAGAAAAATTGCTGACCAAGGGAACATCAACCCTGTTAGTGGTCTTTATGCATGCAGTCAGGGGAACTTGGTGATGGGTAACTGACTTGGTATAAATTAGGAGAATGGTCATATTGAGAACAATGAAGATGTAACAGAGGAAAGGATCAGGCAAAGTTTTTCCCATTAAAGCAACTCTCAGAGATATCATATGAGTGGGAAAACACAAAGGACAAAATGTTGTAAGTTAACCCAAACTTAGAACTTATACCCGTCCATCAAGACATAGGAAGATACAAAGTGGGAGGAAGACAGCACTATTCAAACTACTATTATAAGCAATTTTAAAATTTTTTTCAGTACTGAGGATTGAATCCAATACTGAAATATATGCTTTTTTTTTTTTTTTGTAGCAGGGAGGGGTGAAATCTCACTAAGTTACTGAGGCTGGCCTAAAACTGAGTTGCTGGATTTACAGGTATATGCCAATGTGCCTGGCCAACACTTTTTAAACATTTTTTAAAAATACTTATTTTTATTGGACACAATACCTTTATTTTATTTATTTATTTTTATGCGGTGCTGAGGATGAAACCCAGCACCTCGCACGTGCTAGGTGAACACTCTATTGCTGAGCCACAACTCTAGTCCCACCAACACTTTTTAAATAAATAAAACACTTCAATTCTCAGAGTTTCTAATGATTTAAATTACAGTACACTAGATATTTTAATTGTTAAAATTTCTTTATATTTATAGCAGATAGAAAGTTTTTAATGTTCTGAAAACAAAATTTTTAAGAGTCATAGAACAATCATAATTTTTCTATTGATTATTCAGATTGCTTTTCATGGCCCAGAGTGGTGGCACATACCTGTAATCCCAGCAACTTGGGTGGTTGAGGCAGGAGGATCACATGTTTGAGGTTAGCTTGGACAGTTTAGTGAAACCCTGTTTCAAAATAGAAAACAAAGTCTGATGTAGCTCTGTGGTATGGAGCTTTCCTGGCATGCACAAAACTTTGGTACTGCAAAAGAAAAACAAACAAACAAACAAAAAGATGGCTTTGCATGGATTCAGCTTGCATGATCATTTTAATAGTTTTATATTACAATGCAAAATGCCTGAATTTATTGGGCTAAGTAGGCAGTTTTAAAAGTGATGGGGATACACTGATGTATACAGAAAACATACCTTTAGGAAACAGTTTTTTCCAACATAGATTTATTGTCTGTCATGTAACAGGGTGAGTACATATATACATGTAGGAAAAAGTCCTTTTCTCAAAGAATTTGCATTTCAGTTCACTGATGAGAGAGAGACAAGATCATTATACTACAGCCTATGATATGTGTGATAGAGTTCTTTGAACACAATGACAAGGGAAATGCCAGGCATCATAAGGTCCTATAGGAAGTGCATCCAGCTTATAGCCTGAGGAATATGAGGAGTGGGAGAGACAAAGAGACATCCTGGGGGACTTAGTTTGGAAAGGCTATGTTGAAGAGGAGGATGGTGATAAGAAACTTCTACATGAAGAGCACAGGACATTATAAAAGTTGAGTGTTGCTGGAGTATGTAGTCTAGCAAGTTAGCAGCCATATCAGCAATGCCATGAAACTTATAGGCAACAGATTTTTAGGATTTTCCCCAATTTTCTTTTAAACTCAAGTATAATTTATGCACAATAAAATTGACGCATTTTACTGTATAGTTTGGCACGTTTGATCTAAGTCCTGAAACTACCACAATCAGGATGAAGAACAGTTTCATTACCCCTAAAATCCCTCCATGCTTTGGAGTGACTGACTAATCTCTCCTCCTACCTCAGACTCTGGAAACCCCTGATTTGTATTCTATCCCTATAGAGTTTTGCCTTTTCCATCGTCTCATATAAATGAAATCATACAGTATGTAATCTTAAGCCTGGCTCTTTCAGTTACCATGATACTTTGAGATTTATCCATGTTTCATGTAAGAGCCTTTGGAACTATCTGAGATTTGATGGGAGGATGGATTTGAGAGAGCTTTTGTTGTAACTTAGCCAGCTGCTAATGGAGTAGAGGGAGTAGGGCTGCAAAATAGGGGCTTGGTTTGAGAATTATATAGGAGTTGAAATTAGTCTCACCCTAGGTTGGGCCTATAGGAGTAGCAACAGGTGGGAAACAGGAGGCCCTGCATGTTGGACATGTTGAGGCTTAAGATTGTGGGGGTTATCTTGAGGTGAGCCCAGTAGGGTGTGGTGTGTATGTGGAATTGCTTTCTCTCCTTCCTTATCCTCTGATCCATGTCTAAATCAAATTTGCTGGGCATGTTCTTGCTTAATTAAAGGGTTCCCTTTTCTCTTCATCCTACCACATCACCACCAAGGATTTGCTCCCGTTGCCTTGCTTTTGGACTATGGAACTGTTGCTGCATCAACTCGTCATTTTTTCAAGGACTGTCAGCTAACTCAGTTCATCTGCACAAGTAGTAGTAGAAAAAATATCACTAGAAAAGTTATGGTTTGCTTGGCCTTTGGAGCTTCAGGTCAGAGTTCTGTTGTCACAAACTAGCCACAGGCTAATATTTTTTTTTCTTTCCAGAAGGGGTTCCAGAAACTGTTTTTATGTGTGTGCAGGATGCTGGGGATCGAACCCAGGGCCTTGCAAATGCTAGGCAAATGCTCCACCATTGAGTTACATTCCCAGCATGTATTTTTTTGAGGATACAGCATTTGAACCAGATTGAACCCTATGGAAAGAAGGAACATAGGTGAAGGAACATAATATTACCTATCTGTAGGCTGTGTTGGTCTCATCTTTTGTGCGTACAGTTTAGGTGTGGTTCTGAAGCTGCATCAGGTCAAGAGGAGAATTCTGTGCTTAATTAATATGGTCTATTTCTGGCCTAGGGGAAGCACCCTGGGAAGTGGTGGGAAGTAGTTGCCCATCCCAGGAAGAACAATGTAGAGAAGGCTGGGATTGTGGCTCGGTGATAGAGTGCTTGCCTAGCACAGGTGGGACCCGGGTTCGATCCTCAGCACCACATAAAAAAATACAAGGCATTATGTTGTGTCCATCTGTACCTAAAAAAATAAATATTAAAAAAAAAGATCAGAAGAACAATGTAGAGAAAGGTGATTGGGTGTAGATGTCTACACCCAAAAGATAACTGGATAAAAAATAAGCCTGTTGGGCTGGGGTTGTAGCTCAGTGGTAGAGTGATGACCTAGCATGCGTGAGACACTGGGTTCAGTTCTTAGCACCACATACAAATAAGTAAATAAAGGTCCATCAACGACTAAAAAAATTAAAAAGAAAAACAAACCTGTGACCATAATTACAGCTAATATAGCATTTTATCCTCAGGACAGCTCTGTGAGATGTAAAGAGCATTATTCTTCTTTTACAGGTGGGGAACACAAAGTGAGGCCTAAGAAGGTCAAGTAACTAGCTGAGTCAGGTAGCTAGTGCCTGCAGAGCTGGGATTCAAACCTAGGCTGGCTGGCTCCAGAGTTCATGCTTTTCTGTATTTTAACCATGCTGCATTTGAGCTGTATATTAGTAGTACCTGAAGGAGTTAAGGGAAATAATTTAGTTGCCAGTCACAGTGGCATATACCTGTAATCCCAGTGGTAATCCCAGTGGTAATCCCAGCAACTCAGAAGTCTGAGGCAGGAGAATCACAAGTTTGAGACCAACCTCAGCAAATTAGCAAGACCCTAAGCAATTTGGTGAGACACTGTCTCAAAATAAAAAAAAGTAAAAGGTCTGGGGATGAGGCTCAGTGGTAAAGTGTCCCTGGGTTCAATCCCCAGTAATATTTAGTTTCTCTGTCCTTCATTTTACACTTAAAAGGATTGAAGTCTAGAGAGGACTCCAGTTGACTGGCTCAAGATCACAGATGTTGAGGGAGAAAGAGTTTGTTCTCTTCCTGTCCAGGGCTCTGGAAAGTTTTAGATCTTTGTCTTGTTGCATGTCAGTTATTGCTAAAGTATGCAGACTGGCACAATTGGTGTTTAATTCTATCCATTCCCTTGGCCTCCACTCTTTTGCCTGGGAATGTGTTAATCTGCTCTCTTCCTGTCCCCTCTCCCAGTTATTATTCTCAAGGGAATGACTGTTAACCGTTCTCTAACCTGTCCTCTTGAATCATTGATTGCCTGACCATTTGCTCTTTTCAGTCTCTTCCCATTAGCAGGTAAGGGAGGAGAGAACCTGTCCAACCAGTTGGATAGAGTTGAGTTTGGGGATGGGGGAGGAGAAGGTTTGGGGCTTATTGCATGCAGATCAAAGACTTTGCTGGTGTTTGTGGTTTTGATTCTTCTGCCCCACCTGTATCACAGTCATCATTGCCTGGGCTTCAACCTGTGCTCAGTCCTCTATGCTTACTGCAGGGTGCCTCCCCCTCTCTTCAGTTGGGGTTCAGATCTACAGGATTCACCGGGGATAATTTGCTCGCCCCAGGCATCAGTTCTCATGGTACCTTGACCCAGGGCATCTAGACAGGAAAGGGAGCTCTTGCCTCACCAGTTTACATTTCATAATTGTTATAACTTTATTTTGGGGAGCCATAGTTTGGGGAATAAGTTCATTTGTAAAAGATGTTTGGATTCTTTTTTAAAAAATTCTCTTTTATGCTGGATGTTAAGGCACATGCCTATAATCCTGGTGACTTGGGAGGCTAAGGCAGGAGGATGGGAAGTTTGAGGCCAGTCTTGGTAATTTAGTTTCAAAATAAAAAATAGAAATAGCTGAGAGTATGGCTCGATGGTAGAGCACCCCTGGGTTCAATCCCCAGTAACCCCCATCCCACAAAATACTCTTGTGTGCAGATTTTTTCGGGAAGACAAACTTGATTCTTTTTCTCCTTTCATTCCTTCATTTTGTACTGGGTCTTTGTATGTTAAAATTTAAGACCCATTCTGGTTTCTTCCACTTACCCAGAAAGTTGAATGTAATGTATTGTGGTTACCATTCTCTAGTGGCCTTTTCTCTTTCTCCCCTTTTTCTGTAATTAAGAATGTGCTCCCCAGTTTCAACTCAAAATACCTGAAAAGACTCCTTGTTTAGTTAAGGAAAGCAAATTTCCTCAGGTAATTTCCCATATGTTTTCTGTAGAAACTGGCACGTACTTCTTTGTATTTTATCCCCATCAAATGAGATCCTTAGAAGAGCAATCAGCTAGTCTGAGCCATTGGAATCTTGTTGCCTGCATTTTTCATGGGTAATTTTAACTCTTCTGGTGCTGTCCAGGAACATTTGCTTCTTCCCTTCACAAGGGAAGGTGTCTGCGTCATGATTGCTGCGTTGTTTCCTCTGATGGCTGTTGAGCATGGCCATTGAGTGCTAGGACTGTACTTCCAAATAGGTCCATGTGCCCAAAGGTATATTTACCTTCAAGGCCCAGGGAAGAGCCCTGGAAATTTGTTTATGAGGTCATCATTTTTGTAAAGTTTATATATATTTTTGCATGCTTTTTCTATTATTATTATTATTATTATTATTATTTAGAGTTGGGATTGAACCCAGGGCCTCACACAATGATGCTAAGCATGTGCTCTACGGTTGAGCTACATTTCAGCCCCTGCATGCTTTTTATAAAAGAAATTCCTTCATAGTTTGCAAGCTTTAGGCCTTACCAGCCTGCCCCCACTCTTCAAGACATGTATTGCAAAGATCTGCATCACCTTAAGTCATCTCCTAACCCACTTACTTTTCTGTGGCCTAAATCCGTTCAGTTGTGGTATAACTTCTTATAATTCTGGCCTCTGTGAAGTGCAGAAAAGTCCCCAGTCAAGTGTGAAACAGTAGGTGAATGCCCTGACAGAACCCTTGCCAGTGGAATACTTTGAGACACGGGCAGACTAATCTTATTGGTGTCCAGACTGGGGTTCCGCACATTGAGTTTAAGGTTATAGTTCTTTCTCTAAAGTAAAAGCATATTCCTTTTAAAAAAAAAAATACCCTGGAAGCTGTCTCTAAGAAATTCTATGCAGTGATTCTCTTAATCTCACAGGCTTAAAATTTTCCCCTACTCCCTTCATTCTGCAAAACCCTAAATAGATTGTTGTGCATTGTCTCTTGGAATCACCCCTTAAAAAATCAAAAAACAAAACCCCAAACAGAACAGTCTCAAAATGATGGCTGTGGAGTTGGAGGTCTGGGGATTGGTTTGTAAGTGAATTCCTATCACTCTTTTACTCCTCTTCATTCTCAGTGCTCCATTCTAGGTTTGTTACAGTCACTGGTCACATCACCTTCAAGTTCTTCCAGGACACTCTTCCTGTTGGCGTTGGAGGCTTTAAAAGCATCTCTGATGTAACCACTGTTCAGCCCCCAAACTCCTTCCATTCCAGAGTCTGGTCAGAGTAAGCCCTGACTGTGTGCTCAAGGCTGCTTGAGTGTAAGCCAGCTTCCCCTGCCACTGGCTTCTCTCCCTTTATATGCAGCGTGACAGCCACTTTGTCTCCCAGGTCCACCTCTTATTTTGCAGTCCTTTTCTTGAGGCACTTATCACTTTGTTATGTAATGCTCCAAACTAGATTTAAGAAATTCTAAGTACTAATAAGTACTTTCTTATTTTTACCAGTCGTAGGTACCCAAATACTCAGAAAAAAAAATGTACAACAAACTCATACAAAGACCTTAGGGCCACATCCCTCCCAACACATCAAACACTTAAGTGTTGACACTGAGCAGCTATAGGCTTGGGACCTGTGTTTCCTCCTCTCTAGTAGAACGGTGAAGCAGTACAGTCTCCTGGACTGGAAAGAAGAACATGATTGTTTCTTATTCTTGTGATGCTTTCCTTCACTTTCTATAGGAGTTTCTAAATTGGTTTAACCAAAAGTTTTGAATTTTTGTCAACCTCACTAGAAAAAGAAACTTGGATGCTTGTTCCATTATACTACTAACTTAAGCTGTCACTGTTTGACTTTTTTAATTCTTAAAAAAAGATTCCAGTGCTTTTAAGTATGTATCAAAAATTTTTACAAATTTCAAAGAATTTTAAAGTTTATATTTGGAAAACTTACAATATACTTTTGACTAATTGGGTTGTTGTACAACCAAGATTAGTGAAGATGGATGCAATTTGAACATGACTTTAATATTTCGCTTGAATTACTTTAACATTTCTAGAAAGCATGCAAGGAAGGTGAATATTGTAATAGTTTAAAGTAGAGGCTTAATTTGTGAATTAATTTTTAATTTGAGTTTGTTGTATAGATACTAAGATCAGATGTTAGGTAAATAATATAAAATCAGCGCATATTGTTGGAAGCTTTTGTTAGCTCTTCCCAAATAGATCTTAAATCTAAATCAATATTAAATTTGTCTAAAATAGTGAAATTGTTTCCTTAGACAACCTGAGCTTTGGGTAAATTTGTAGATTCTTGAACTTGTAGTATGCAGAAGTATAAGCTTAGATATGATACAAGCATAAACCATTTTTATTTGCATAATTTGTCTCTTCAGCATAAATGTTGTACTTGTTAAATAAAACTGTTGTCCTGAAAATCAGATTTTGGTTGTCTGAGTATTTGTGGGACTGGAGGAGGTTTTAGGGTTATGTTTGTGTTTAGATTAAATTTGAATGGTAAGTTAAGATTTATAGTGAGCAATGTGCAGAGTGTTTTATTTACATTTTCAAAGCCTGTGAATAAAAGCAACATCTGAATTTGATCTTTGGGAACCAACCAAGTTCAGGAAATATGACATAATTCTATTTTAATTGTCTTCCTTAATTGCACCTTACTTCTGTTTATTTGCAAGTTGTGTATTTAAGACATTAACGTATTTAGTACTCTGTTATTGGATATATTTAACTTTTTACTAGAGTCATACTTTCAGAATTTTGAACTCTGAAAACAGGAGCAACATAAGACCTGCCTGTACTTAAAGTACTGAGTGGTTACACTCTGATTGTTTCAGAATATGAAACACACATTCCTGGTTTACTTCAGAGTAAATGCTTCTTAGAATTAGTCCTATTTAGTTTCTGAGGCAGACTGTTTAATTATTCATGCATTCATTAATATACCCCCCCCCCAAATACTTGTCAAGTCCACTCTTTGTGCTAGGAACTACAGTGGATACAGTGGGGAACAAAACAGAAACATTTCTCACCCTCAGAGTAACTGAATCTAGAAGGGGAGAAAATGAAGAAACTAGGCACCAATAGTGGCATATACTAGGACAAATGCTAAGGGCTATGGGGACCCTAAGATCAGAGACCCGTCAGCACATGCAGAAGTGGTGTTGAGAGACTTCCAGGAGGAAGTGACACTTCTGCTTCCCTGTTCTTCAGAGTTAGCCAGTGGAAAAAGTTTAGGAATAGTGGCTAAGCATACTCCTGGCACAAGGAGCAACACTGGCAAAAGCCCAGAGTCAATAGAGAACTTGGCACATTAGAAGTATGTTAAAATTTTGGGCAACTAGAACCCAGATAACTGGAACTCTCATTCTGGATCAGAAGAATTTTCCTTTACATTTTACTTGATGAGAAGATGAGAAATGACTACAAGCTAGTTTGATTTCCCTTTCTGCCCCCACCCCATAACAGAAATATTCATTTATTTGAAATTTTGAACCTGGCATTTTACACTGGTGGTCTCCGAGATACCTGCTTGTAGAACAAATTTGAAAGTGAATCTCCGTTAATCTGGACAAGTAAAAGCACAAGTTATACTAGATGTTTTGTCACTGAGGATAAAACTGAAAGCGAGTTACTTGGTAATAAAAATGTGAAATCGGGGCTGAGGGTGTAACTCTGGTAGAGTGCGTGCCTAGCATGCATAAGGTCCTGAGTTGGACCCCAATCAATGCCAAATGTGTGTGTGTGTGTGTGTGTGTGTGTGAGAGAGAGAGAGAGAGAGAGAGAGAGAGAGAGAGAGAGAGAATCCAATTTTCTAGAGAGTACCTATATATCTAAAAGTGTTTTATCCGGAGTTGATTTTTTTTAAAGACAGGGATTATATTATCTTTTATAGAACATGTTCTTAAATGAATGATTAAGTAACCTACCTTTTGGTTAATGACTTGGAGTACATGTGGAGGAATAAAATTCTGTGGAATTCAGAATCAAAAGAGAAGTAGAAATATTTCTTAAGTAAGATTTTTTTTTTTCTTAAAGATGTCAAGGCAGTTTTTCTCACAGAACCAGGTAGACCATGTGTAGGAACGTGTATAAACCCAGTTTACAGGGGCTTTACTTTTTGGAGATTTGTGCTCTTCCAGGGCTGAGGTTCTGTTGTCCTTATCTGTTCATCCTGTGTTCAATATATGTATTCATTCATTTGTAGTACTGGCGATTGAACCTAGGGGTGCTTTACCACTGAGCTACATTCCTGCCCCTTTTTATTTTTTAATCTGAGACAGGGTCTCACTAATTTACTGAGGCTTGTCTTGAACTTGCAGTCTTCCTGTTTCAGCTGCCTGAGTAGCTGGGGTTAGAGTTGTGCACCACCATGTCCAGCCTGTGTCTACTAAATGCCTAACATCATAGTATTCAGTATCTGAAAAAAAAAAAAAAAAAAAAGAAAGAAAGAAAGAAAAAAAAAAACCCAAATCAAATACTTTATCTTTTCAATAGCTCTGTTGAGTTATAGTTTACCTACAGTTCACCTACTTAAGGTGTTCTTACTGGTTTCATTGGTTCTTAGTATATTCACAGTGTGTACACCATCATCACATTCAATTTTGGAAAATTGTTATTAATCCCAGAAAGAAACCTGTACCTTTAGCTGTCATCTTCCAGCATTACCATTCTCTCTAGCTGTAGGTGATCATGTTTCTTGTTTCTTTTTCTATAGATTTGCCTATTGTGGACATTTCATACAAATGTGTATATATATTGTATTTTGTGATTGGCTTCTTTCATTTATGTATTTTCAAGATTCATCCATATACCAGTAATTCATTCCTTTTTTTCTTAATAACATTCTTTTATGTGGATATATTACATTTTCTTTATCCATCAGTTGGCAAATCAAAAACTTTTTAATAACTCAATTAGTTTTAGGAGGTGACCATTATAAAGGCAAAAGCTAAGGAAGAACTAAAGTTGCAAAACTCCAAATTGGAGATGGCCGCAAGGCTTGTTAATGTTGAAACTATATATAACTACATTTAGAATTTAAGCTTGTATGGTTGTTGAATACCAGAGAATATCACCTCAACCAGTAGATTTTGCCATTTTTACCTCCTGAATACTTATTATCTCCTAGTTCCTCTCTGCCTCCCTGGGAACTGTCTAACCAGCATTTTTTGTTTGATCGTTGCATTACCATTACCACCCCCCAGAACAGGCAAAGGGAGCATTTTTACTAAAAATGCCATTTGTCCTCAGATGTCAGAAGTCCTTAATGTAGCCTGTACGGTCTCCTCACATCAGGTCCTTGCTCCTTGCTCCCTTTACCCCCATAGTATAATATTTATTTTGTATTTAATAAAGGGCTCTGAAATCCTTTCTGAAGTTATTTGGGCATCCCTGATTTCCGTTACCACTTTGAGAACTGTGTGAGCCTGTCCCCTTTTTGAGCCTGGTGTAGTGGACAGAGCTCTGGCCTGCAAGTCCTGTAATCTAGGCAAGAGCTCTAGGGGCACTGAGCATCAGAAGTGTACTTGTCCCCTTTGAGCCTTATCTACAAAATAGAGGAGACACCTTGCAAGTAGTCATGAAGAGATCAAATGCTAAAGTACTGCCATATGATGTGTGCTCAGTCAATTATGTCCTTCCCATTCTTTATTTGGATTGTTGTTTTGAATGCCATGGCTTAGGTCAGTTTGATGATACCACCTTTATTTTTTACTGAAAAGAGAGACTTACACATTATAGCAGCATCATGATCTGTAGGGTTAGGATTTTCTGTTTATTTTTTTTCTTTAAAAATCTATATTTTTGTCTCAGAATATTGTTTTTGATGCTGCCCTAATACCTGTACCTGGCAGCAATATTCTGTGGGGTCTCTGCCATTAGAGAATGTCATTTATTTCCTTAGAAATTTCTTCTGTGTGTATGTACCTTTCTGACTTCCTCATTATGAAAGTAGTTATTTATTTAGAAAGCAAGAAAATTTAGAAAATAGAGAAACAAGGAAAAGAAAATTCAATTGTCATCTGAACACCTGCTGTGGCCGTTATAGTTTTTAGTTTTTTAGACTTTATGCACATAAACATCTGCATGTGTATAGGTTTTGTGTTCTGTGCACATAAATATCTGCATGTGTATGAGTTTTGAAGTAGAAGGTAGATCATACTATGTGTTTTGTGTAGTTGCTTTTTTTCATTTGCCTATTAGATGCTTTTTCCAGTGTTAAATGTGATGGATTTATTTAATTCTTTCTGGAATTCCATTTAATGGGAGTGCCATTATTACTGTCCTCAGTCCTTCCTGAGTGAACTTTTAGGTTTGCATAAGTTATATACAAACCCTTACTATTATAAATAGTGCTTCTTTTTTCTTGGGTTTTGGGGATTTGAACTCAGCGCCTTGCACATGCTGGAGGTGCTGTACCCCTGAGCTGTACACCCAGCCCCAAATTGAGCTTCCTTTGATTTTGCAGCCATGAGTGCATCTGACTTGCTTTTTACCTCCTCACTTAATAGTTCTCATGAAATAATTTTCCTGAGGTTTAGTGCCAGATCCAGTTCAAACTTGCTCCTCTTATTTTTTCCATCTTTTGTAATGTTATAACTTAAGCAGCAAAATGTCCCTCTTTACACTTCTTTATTTTGTTCATCTTGTGCTAGTTTTCCAATCTCTTTTTTCCCTTACTCCATTTATCTTGGCAGATACCCCTTTTCTTGCCCTTGACTGCCCCACACCACAGTCCTGAGTTGTTAAAATTGTTTTGTTGTTACTGGGTATTAAACCCAGGAGCCCTTTACTGCTAAGCTACATTCCCAGCCCCCCCCCCTTTTTTTTTCTATTTTGAGATGGGGTCTCTCTAAGTTGCTTTGGGCCTCATAAGTGGCAGAGGCTGGCTTTGAACTTGTGATCCTCCTGAGTTGCTGAGATTGCAGGTGTGTACCGCTATGCCCAGCTGACCTGTTAACTTTTAAATAATTACTCCTTGATACTGGTTGAGGAGGCTTCTTTACATTGATCCTTATGATTAAATTTTTACTGTTACATTTTTTATGACATGATCTCAACTATGGAATTCTATTATTAATTTGGAGAGTACTTGCTTTCTTCCAAATAGAAGAATTAGTGGAAAAAGTTTGTATTATGTAGTATAGTTAAAATACACATTTATAATCAATTGTCTATTGATCTAATTTAGGATATTCGTAAATTTATTTTAAATCCAGCACTGTTTTTTCTTGTCTATTTGTGTCTTTTTCTTCTTTTTTTTAACATAAATCCAGTTGATTATATCCTTAAGAAATATTAGCCACTTTAAATAATTTTAATATGAATTTAAGTGAGTCATATTGTATATTCTAATGCTGCCATGGTTCTTAAACTTAAGGGTCATCAGAATCACCTGTGCATAACCACAGATTGATGGGCCTCTCCTCAGATTTTTTGAGTATGTAGATCTACCCAAAAGCCTGAGAATTTGCATTTCTAATGAGTTCCTAGATGATCCAGATTCTGTTGGTTCTGAAATCAGATTTTGAGGATAATTGTTATAAAGGAACATAGAAATAATTTTTAGTCTCTCTGTACTCTTCGTTATTATTTATGTTCATTTTCTCTTTACAGTAGTATGTATGGCAGATAAAACTGATGATATTTTAGTAGGTCTGGTATTCAATTAAAAAACAAACAAAACCTTTAATTGGCAAAACACAGCAGGACATCTATGGTCTGATGTGGGGAAGACCCGGAGTTAAAGTGTTCTGGGTTGTACAACCCAAGGCAAGCTTCCTTAAACCAACCTTCCTTCCTTCCTCCCTCCCTCCCTGGCAACTGAACCCAGGAGTGCTCTACAACTGAGCTATACCCTTAGCCCTCCACTTGTTTTTATAGTACTGGAGGCTGAACCCAGGGACTTGTACATGCTATAGGAAAACACTCTACTACTGAGCTATATCCCCAGCCCATGCCAGCCCTTTTTAAATTTTGCAAAGTTACCCAGGCTGGCCTCTGATTTGTGATCTTCCTGCTTTATCCTACCTAGTCAACACGTGTGTGCTACCATGCCTGACTTCCTTAAATTTCTTATGCTCTTAGGTTCCTTGTAGAAAAAGAGTGATTGCTGCTGGATCTTTCTGGACCTGTCCTTTCAACTTCTAAATCTTGGGCAGATGCTAGGTAGGGTTAAACATGCTCACAATATTGCAAATATCATAATTTAATGATTTTATGTTTCTAATAAGTATTCAAAGTGATTTTGAAAGATACATTATTTTAAGGTTTTATCATGTTGGGGATTTAAAACTTAAATGAGGAAATAAACATTGAAGTCATAGACCAGATGGCGTTGGGAATGAGAGCTACAGAATAGATAATGGTCTGTACATCAGGTCTGCTAAAATATAAGGTTGAGCCCAGAAAAAAAAAAAAAAAGGATGAGGTGAGAGAGAAATTTTAAAATCATGGGAGTTGAAACTGTCATTGGATATGTTTGGTTCATCAGATCCAGGTTCAGTTCAGTGTATATCTAGTAGTTGTATTTATTAGCGTACTGGCAATTTGGACCTTCAGGTTTGAAGTTCCATTTGATAGCTTGGAGGGTGGAATATAAAACCTTCAGCTGGCTGGCAGGCACATTATTTGTGTTTGAATAGAAAGGATATACTGTTAGAAAATGCACAAGAGGAAAGGGGCTTTTGTAGAGAATCAGTTGGTGTGTATGTATGTGAATGATGAGGCGAAACTAAGCCTGGTAGCTGATAAGAACATACACAGAGATGAACAGAAAGGTTCCTCCAAGAACCCCAGATTCTCATGTTTAGACTTGATTAAAAAAAAAAAGGTTGCTGATTTTAGCAAAAGATGTTTCAGTTTACTGTAGCTGCAAGTCCCTTGTTCTCAGAGGCTGTCACTTTGAGTTAGAAATTAAAATGCTTTTAGGAAGACTTATGGACTGTTCTATTATTCTTATTCTTATTCTTCTTATTATTATTATTATTATCATTATTATTGCACTGTCCCTCACCCTGTTTTTGATGGCATGACATGTATGCTCTTCTTTTCTTGTTAGCAGTTAGGAGTAAAATCTCAACAGATAGGAAAACCTTATGACACCAAAAACATTTGCCTGAAGTATTCCCATGTGTGTGGTGGGCCTGGGTATATTTTGAAAGAGAGTGGGGGGAAGACTTTTTGTTGAGAGTGACAGGCAGACAGGACAAGCAAAGTTTAACCTAAATCCTTTCATTGATATTGGAAAGTCATAAGCTCTCATATGACACTGCCACATTCAACTCACTGTGTGATCCAGAGCTCAGTAGCTTGTACCACAGTGCGTGTGTGTGTACAGTGTAAACATTTTATGAACTGCAGTGTCTGATCCATCCGTCTGTCTGGGAAAGAGTGTCCCTTGATAGTAAAAAGAACAGCAATCAGGACAGAATTGGTCAATGCGGCATGTCTAATGGTGGGAAGATATTTGAAGGACTCGCTATAGACACAATAGTCTCTCTAAATAGCCTCTTTGCACCCGGAGTCTTATTGCAAACAGGTTCATTAAGGAGAGACATTCTGACACACAGCATCACAGTAATGAAAGTAGCTCTGTTTTTCTAATATTGTATCTTGCCACTTCAGTTATGCTGCTAGTACAAGATTTCCCTTGTGTTGTTGTATATTTCTCCAGAAAAAGAATCAGTCTTCATAGAATATACAATTATTTTGTACAGGAATGTATAACTCATACCTAAGATCCAGTCCTCCCTGTTTATGTGCACTAGTGCAAAAATAATTGGCAAACACATCTTCCAGACCAAAAGATTCCAGCACCTTCAATTTGTTGGGCTAGAAGATGTTGAACCAGAGTTATAATAAACTTTAAAAAAATGTGTAATGTTCAAAATGGATTTGTGATCAATCATAAAAGAAAAAAATATTAGTACAGTTTCCCAGGAGGTGTAAATTTCCCCCCTAGGGTTTTAGCTAACTCTATATAGTATCTATTCAAAGAGGGGGAAAATGCAAAAGGTTTTCATCCACTAAGCTTTACATATAACTACTATATGATGACTTAAGCTATTGGATTTTCTGCCTCTTAATGTACAGCATGAACATTATGAACAAGGAAAAAAAGGTTATATTGGTTTAAAAGTGGATATGGAAAATTTAATGTGCTCAAGTGGGAACAATGGCATATTAAAAAAAAACACTCATGACACAGATCTAATAATTCACTTGCCCCTGTAGGAGAAAGGGTATCAGCTCTGATACTGGCTCATAGTTTATTTTTATATACACCCTTGGTCCCTGCAGTATACCCGGTGTGTGGGTTCCAGAGAAAAGAAAGAAAATAACCTGTAGGGAAATCAGCCTGGAAACCTTTCATTAAATACATTGTACTTTGTATTGTGTCGTTCACAGAATCTTCAAGAAATAAAGAAAGGAAAAACCTGTTATCAGCCAGCATGTGTGAAATATTATATTTGAATACTATCATTTGTTTTAAGATTAAGGCTGAGGCTGCAGACATATTAGTTATTATTCACTTACATCTGGTAGATAATGCAACAGGGATTTAAAAATTCTATTTCCATTTCTAGTCCCTGCCATCCTCCCTGCCCCCACACCCAATGGCAAAGAGACTACTTTAACTTAAAACTATGCTTGCTAAAATATTTTCATGTTGGAAATGTTGCCTCTTTATAGAGGCTCGGGGTGGTGAGGGTAATAAAATCAGTTTTAAAATTCTTGCTGGAGTTTGTCTGTCATTTAGAAAAAGATGCATTTCTAGGGAAAATTGGAGAAAGTGTTAAATACATTCTTTTATGAGAAAAATATCCACAGTAGGAGTGTAACTGTGAATAGTGACACCTTTATCAAGTTGAATGTCCTTTGGAATGAACCTTTGTCTTGTCATTATAGTTCATGTATTGCTGTTGGTGGGCTTTTAAAATCTGTAACCTTCTTATCTTTTTGCTGACTATTCACACAAGATATGCTAGGCAAGCCAACTGTGACACATATTCTGCCTATACTTGTAGCTGTCTTGGACAAAATGAACACACACTTTGAAACTAAACCTTGGGTGCCATATAGCAGTATTTAATGAACTTCCGGAATGAAAGACATTAAGAGTTCAGTTTTGATCTCACATACCTGGGAGCACATTGTCTTACACAGTCTGTTGAAAGATTTATTATTTCTGAAGTAGCTTGTGTTGAAAAACTTGTTTTAAGTATAGAGGGTTATAAGCCTATCAGTCTCACCAAATTGATACCTTTTTTCACACCTGTTAGACTCTCTGCCACCTCTTGCCTGAGGACAGATATAGCACATTCCACTCCAGATTAAGTCACCTTTCTAAGAAAAAAAAAAAAAAATTACGACTCGGTGTAGGGTTTTGGAAAGGTTGAGATATACTCTTGGATGCAGAACTTGTCAAGAGACACAGCCCCTGGGAGATTGGTTATCATAGTCAGTGTGGGTAAGCTCCTCATTTGGAGGTAATTGCCCCAGTATTCATGTGGGTCGTTTTCTATTTTCATTCTTTTCCTGCTTCAGGTTACCATCAGTTGAGATTTTATGCCATAGACCAAGTCAATTTAGAGATGTTGATGTCACTTAGTTTTGTTTTGGAATTACCTTTTGATTATCAATGGATTATTTTAAAAAATGCTTATTTTCCAAAGTGGATGAGCGTTGAGAGAGTTTTTCCAGAACTACCATCTGTTTTATCTAAAGTAAAGAGCACAGTGGTCCACCTCTATGGATATACAGGACTTGCCCTGATCTTGAAGTGTCAGTGGTTGGGCATCCACTGTCAGCTCTCTGATTACTCTGGATAATCAGTCTCTCAGATTCTGAGATCTGGACCATGTCTTCCAGATTAGTATTGAGCCATAGGATTAGTTAAGTGCCTTTGCTTTTGAAATGCATTGAGTAGAAATGAGCCTACTCTTTCTAACCATGACTGGTGAGCTGAACATTCATTTTGGGCCAGGTAATTTATTGACTGAACCCTTGTGTGGCAGGGGAACAGCCTCTGCAGCCCTCCTCTCAGGGTCTCTGAAGGTTTCCTAAGATCCCAAATTTCTGCATCGCCATAGAGCTTTGCTTATGCCAGAGATTTACTCAGAGCATGAAGACCCTGTGGGTTGGTCTGCACTTCATAGCATTAGGGGTTTTTCAGGATCGTAGACCAGTATCAATGACAATAAAGCTCCATCTGCATGAGAGGATGGCAGAGGTGGCAGATCTTGTTATTAAGAGCTTATTATTGTGTGCCAGGCATTCTGCTCAGTGCTTTACATGCTTTGTCGTTTGATGTTCACATGAAGCTAGTGAATCAGGGAGTTTGTTTTCCTTCCATCTCACAGATGAGGAAACTATGACACTAGTAAGGGGCAGGCAGCACTGATTGTCAGCTTCAATCCTGATGTCATTCCCAAGTCTGTGCTCCTTACTATTACTTGAGTAAACTGCATGGCCTCACTGAACTCCTGCCCTTTGTCCTGGGCTTTCATGTTGTACAGTGATTCCTTCCCAGACTTGGGGGCCCATCATCTTACCCACCACCAGTGGCCAGGTGACTATGTTCTTTCCTTGAGAAAGTGGCATCTTTCCTATCAGTAAAATGTGGGAGGATGATTCCTCTTCTTTAACCTGGTGTTGGGAAAAGTCAATGAGATAACGTCTCTGAAACCATATGTTACTTATGAATCCTTCAACAATGATGTGGACAGTCACAGATCCTGTCCTTGTGAAGCTTGCAGGCCTGTGGGCAAATTAAGAAATTAAACAAAAGTTTTATGCCCAGTTAATTTTGACTTCATGTTTACTCTGCATCCCTGGTGGGTAACAGGCTTTTCCAAGGTCCAATGGGTGATACTTCAAGAAAGCCCCTTGATTTCTTTTATATTGCCTGGATACAAAGATTTTTACTTGATCCTCTTCGGTTGCTTCCCATTTCAGGTGTCTGGATGTCAGCTTCCTTTCCCTGCTCCCATTCTTTCCTGTCACTGGGCCATTTCTGTTTCTTACCTTTTTTGTTCTGCTTTCTGCTTTTCTCTGAATTCTGAACCCAGTTTAAATTTAACCGTTCCTTCAGATTCTACCTCACACTTCATTACTTCATATCATATCCTCATTTTGTTAAATTTTCTTTTTAAGCTCTTATTCAACATCACATGTGTTTGTGCATGTAGGCAGTTTGTCCATTTCTCCAGCTAGGCTGAAAGTTCTCTGAGGGTGGGGACCACTTTTTTGTCTCTGTGGTGTCTGTCCCAGGTACATATTTGTTTTCAAATATTTATTGACTTAATTTGGATTAATGGATAGTATAACAAACCCTCTGTGATCCTCACTACCCTACCCCTTCTCTTCACTAGATCAGCTCATTCTCTTTCATGTCTTTGCTTAGCATTTTCATTTATTCTACCTACATGTCCACCTGGCCTGTCAAGCCGACTTATCCAAAACTAAACGTATCTCCCCAGCTGTGCATTTCCTCCTTCCTTTCAGTTCTTGTCAGATGCTATCACTGTCCTCATCCAAACCTGGTTAGGCTCCTTTCCTTGGAAATGCTCCCCACTTTGCACCGTTTTCCAAGAATCTCTTTAGGAAAAGACTTCCTGGCATCTCTCATTACTTCCTCACCTTCACTGCTCCTATCTGTGCAGGTCTTACTGACTTCTTGCTACATTTCCTAACTGGTTCTTGTACCTTGTGCCCTGAACTAGTAATCCTTCTAAACATGGGTCTGATTGTGCCTGATTGTGTCAGTGGGTGATAGCTACTGAAGAATTTACTGGTGAAATGACACTGTGTCTGGGATTTGTTTCTAAATTTTCCAGTAGAGGAGGGTGGTAAAGAAGGGGAATTAAGGATAGTATGGGTGAAACAGGACTGACCTTGTGCAGATAATTGTGCAGGCTGGGTAGTGAGGATCACAGAGGGTTTATTATACTATCTACATTTGTATACATTTGAAAATTTTAATGATAAAATTAAAAAAAATAAACCAGCAAATTTCATCTTTGCATTATCCATAGGTAATATATGAACTTCTAGACAGCGCGTACAGTGCTCTCACACTCCCTCCCCAGTGTCTCATTTGGCCTCTAATCTCCCCCAACACTATAGGCTGACTCGACTCTGCAGCCATTTCTGTGCTCAGCATTGATCTCAGCTCTACAAATAAATCCTCCTTGGCCCAATTTGCTAGCCTGATTTGGGTCTTCTCTCTCTTAGCATGTGCTGCCCTTGGAGCCTATCACATCTGTATGTAATTTCTTCCTTGCGTATGTGGAGGGGACTAGTTTTCCCTATCACTGAGGTCTGTCCAAACTAAGAAGGTTCTATCCCCACCCTCCAATTTTTCAGTTCAACTAATGCTCATTGCATGCCTAGTGAGCATCAGGCACCTGATGAGTGCTTACAGTTTAACAGAATAGTTACTTCTGGCCTATAAAGTAGAGAGCTTTGGGGGCTGACCTTGGAGTGCATCCTTTTTCTCTGCTCTGTCTCAGTATCCCAGGGGTTGGGATGCACAGGGTTCAATCCCCAGTTCCCCTGAAAAACAAGTAGACAAACATCCCAGTCTCTGGGAACAAAGTATATACTATCCAAGGTGTCTAGAACACTGTGTGTAAGGTAGTCAGTCTGCAAGAGTCCAAATAAACCTGTGTGTGCAGCATTTGTCTATTTTTAAACAGTGACTTATAACATTGTTAGGCTCCATGTTCACTCTTCCCTCCTTCTGGTCCATTGTTACTCCATAAAATTGGGTGAGGGTGTTGTTTTTGCTACCCCAAGTTTGTGCGAGAACAGCCTCTAGCCAGCCTTCTGGCAAAGCCCACCCCAAAGTCCCTATGCTGGACTTTAAAGGTCTGAGCAAAGTAACCTTCTCCCAAACTGCATCGCTTTTTCCTACACTGGGCTCTGAAGTGAGCAAGGTAACCTTCATAAACTGTGTAACATTTCTGGCTACTTGATCATTCCCCACTCTGAAAGGACCTTGGACCCCAGAGGTAAAAGTAGAAAATGTTTAAAAGATTTGTGAAATGAACTGATTTTTGTGGCCTGGAGACATAAAGACCTAGGTATGAGTTAATCACTGTTTCCAAACACATGAAATAATTTCACGTGGAAGGTGGTGCCAGCTGTTAGCCATTTGAGCGAAAATAAACAAAAGGACTTGGGTTGCAGCTGGAGGGATTTTAGTTAGAAATTCTTCATTAAGTGGTTCTGGGTGGGAACTGGGTTCCCATCTCTGTAGATTGTTGACTTAGGTCCAGATTGGAGGGCAGTGGGGTAGATTGGAGAAATCTAGGCATCCTGAAAAGCAGGCTTCAGGATTAAAAGTTCAGCAGCTGCGAAGCCCTCCGTGCGCAGAGCTGCAGAGTGAGGATTCCCTCGTCCCTCCCACCTTCCCCCAAGTTGAAAGAAATTAACCTCAATTAAAGGAAATAGTGATGGATAGCTACAGAGATAAATATGATATATCACACAGGAAAAACTACATTAAAAGAACATTAAAGTTGGGACAGAAAGCACTAAAAGTAAAGAAATTCGCAGTTAAGGCTGAAAAGTGGTATTGTTTACATCTCTGCTAATATGTAGACCTAACTAACAGGGCTCATTAAGAAATTCTGAGCATGCTCTGTTGTGCTAAGAAGTAAGCTTTTTTGACTTGCTGTACTAAATTTAATACACAATATGATCATCCAGTTTTAATTAAGGCATCCTCTCTGAAATTCAGATTATGGCCTATGGGGAAAAACCTGTTACTTATACCAGAAGAGTAGGGTGTTTTTTAAAAAAATATTTAATTGTGTAAATATTGTGGTAATTCTGTGTGTATTTCAATACCTGAGTATATTTCATCTTCTCTAAAGTAAAAGAAAAATTCTTTTGTAAGGTACTAGTTTGATTAATACATTTTAGGCATTTGACTAAAATTATAATAGTAACAGATCTAATAATATTAAGTGTTATTGTTTTTATCTGTATAGAAAGCAAAACATAGCTTTTGTTTCTAAATTCCAGGAGTGGATTTTTTGCTGCTCAGGAATAAATCTAAAATTTCATTTGCATAGTTTAAGCAAATTAAGACTGAATTCTCAGATCCTTAATCAGAATCAGATACAGTTATAGCTTGAATTCACAAAATCAATCACATTTTGAATTTATAACATCATATTGTACCAGGTAAGATGGCCCACATCTGTAATTTAGCGGGCTGAGGCAGGAGGATAGAACATTTGAGGGCAGCCTGGGCAATTTTGTGAGACCCTGTGACAATAGATAGATAGATAGATAGATAGATAGATAGATAGATAGATAGATAGGGCTGGGGGTTGTAGCTCAGTGATAGAGTTCCTGGTTTCCATCCCCAATACTGGAAGACACAAACCAAACCAAACCAAATCCCCAAAACCAAAATGCCTTGTGATGCTAGAAAACCTCCTCCTCTGCTTACCTTTAAGTTTTCACCAAATAAGATTTGCCTTTTGTGTGTGTGTGTGTGTGTGTGTGTGTGTGTGGTGTGTTTTAAGCATATTAGGGCAAAAATTCCCCCGGAAGACCTATAGTACCATGCTCTCCATGAAAAATAAAACTAAATGTTTGGTGTGGTAGATATGGAATAGTAAAAAAGCTAATCCTAGTGTCTTCATCTGTTCTGTAACTTAACAGAATTGTTATCTTTCCTTAAACCAAGAGCCAATGAGGAAGATATCTTATTAAAAAAATCAGTTTGTGCCACAGCAAATTTTACATGTCACCAAGACAACCAGGTTTCCACTGCCTGTATCTTCTCTTCTTTTGGGGGAGAATCTTGAATTCTTTCATGATGATAAACTGATTTAGTAAAGAAGACATTAAGAAATTATTGACAGTGATGCTGAAATTACTGAGCTACATTCACACAAATTTAGATATTGTGTTAGCTTTTCATGACTGTAACAAATACCTGAGATAATCAACTTAAGAGGAATGAAAAGTTTATTTTGTCTCCTGATTTCAGAGGTTTCCGTTCATGTCCCTTCCTGGGTCCTGTTGCTTCATGGTGGGAGTGCCCTAAGAAAGGGGCATGTTCACCCCATGGCACTGGGAAGCAGAGAGACAAAAAGGGACCTGGGTCCTGATGTGCCCTCAAGTGCATACCTCCAACCACCTAAGTAACTGCTGGTATCCTTCACATACTGAAGTTTCCACCACTTTACCAGAGTGCTGCGGGCGGGCCACCAAACCTTTAACACAGGGATCTTTGGGGGACATTCCAGATCTAAACGGTAGTAGATACCAAATCTTAGAATGTGACTTTTTTAAAATAGGGAAAAAATTACTTTCTACATTTTATAGAAGTGTACTATAAGCAGGTAAATACAACATGCTACATTAATAAACTAGCAGATGAGTTAAAAGTTATAGTAACTTTAAAGAAGGAGAATTTTTATGTGAGTTTTATATTTTTGTTATATTAAAGTGAGTCTTGTAAAACAGCCAATGAAATTTCTCTAAGTGAAATGATTATTAGCTGGTGCAATTTGTGGCATACTGACCTGGGTAATAATAATTTGGGTACATGACAGGATATATACTCATGGCTTCATGTCACAGATTTTTAGGTTCAGTTGCTTCCCAGATGAATCAGTTTATGTTTCCAATTATTTATCCAAAGTTCAGGAGACCAAGCATTCTTAAAGAAAGAGAGAGAAAGAAATACGATAATACAAATAGAACTAAAGTCAGTTTTTTTTTTTTTTGTAACTTCTTTGGTACATGTATATAGGCTATGTTTGTTAATACAGAAAATAAAACATGTATGTCTTTTGTGGGCTTTAAATGTAATATAAATATAATGCATCATAAGTATGCAAGCATGTTTTAAAACACGGTATTGTATGGAAGCAATTACTGGCAGTGACTGAGCTACACACCCCAAGAATGAGTTGGGGCCAAAAAAATGAAGGTTTCTAAACAGAATTACTTTTGTGTGGGTGGGAAAGAGAGCAAGGTTAACTTTTATTAGGAACCAGTCCCAGCTCTTATTTTAATTCTGATCACATACTTGGTAACTCAAATAAATAAGTAATAAAGGGACTTCATGTTAGGATCAGGTTATCCCCCCTCCCTTTGCTATAGTCTTCCAGTGGGGAGTGATTAGTTTTTATACTAGGAGGGCATGAAACACAACTATCACCATGGCCAGTACATAATGTAGCTCTGCAGTTTTCAAATGTTGGGCCTTGATTAAAGATGATGTTGCTGCCCCTTGTGACATGGTGCTTGAGCATTCTTTTGCTGGGTGTGTTGTGTTCATCTTTAGCAGATTTAAGGAGATGTGGGAAGGTTAGATTTTATCATTTGGAAGTAACAGCCTCTGCAGTTTTCTTCCCTCCCACTGGCCTGGAGAAGATGCTAATGATAGGCTCTGCTTTCTGTCCCCTTGTATTTCATGTTTTGTTCCTTCTCTAACTTCACATCAAATCACTGTCATCTCAAGGTGATTTTGCATTGTAATATTTGAGTGGTGTAAATATTTAAAATGAACAGGAAAAAAATTGCTTTGTATAAAAGTCAGTTTACTGAAAAAAATAAAGTGAATCCCGCCCCCTCCGGTACTGGGCATTGGAATTGGACTCTGGGTTACTCTACCACTGAGCTACATCCCTATTCTATTTTATTTTATTTTTTAAATTTTGAGACAGTCTCATTAAGTTGCCTAAGCAGGCCTTTAGCTTGCAATCCTCCTGCCTCAGCCTCCTGAGTTACTGGGATTACAGGCATGCAACATAGCTCTGACACAAGTGAATCTCTTTTCTAATGCCAATGTTACTCCCCATAACCCTCTGACTGTTTTGGATTTGACTGCAAGTTGAACTGAGTGAGCAACCATGTAGGAAGCACAGGGACTAGCAGCCCCTTAACCATTATCAGAACATCACCGTATTGATGAACGAGGCTTGGTCAAGTCACTTAACCTTTCTTCCTTGATTTTCTGTTATGTGCACTGGAAATGATAATATCTGCCTTTGAGCTCATAGGGATGCTTCAATCCATTAGAGTCATTAAAGCACTTTAAGTAAGGTATGAGATACAAGGCATCTTCATTATTGTTATCATTGTTGTTACTTTATTACAGTGCCATGTACAAACGGGGGCACTTTTTAACACTGATCATCTCAGACTGTGTTCTATGGACTTGAAAAGTTGGCAGGGGACCATAAGAGGTCAGGTTTTCTATCTCCATCTCAAGTACCCCTTGAGACCAGGCTCTGTTGCTCCCTGCCTCCATCGGTTTGGGAAGCACAAAGCAAAATAAAAGAAAGAACACAAAAAATGAAAATAGCAAACTGAGGTGATGAAGGAGAGAGAGAGAGCTGTGGTCACTGCCAGTTCTTTTCCTTGGAGCTGCTGTTTGTGTTGAGCTTCGTAAAGTGTGAAGTCTGTTGGAACCTGTCTCACAGTTCATCTACCCTTTCTGTCAAGTGCATATTCAGGGGGTTTTGAAGTGGATTGTGGACTTTGAGGCACCCCACTTACCACTTTCAATTTCTTTCTTTCTTTTTAAAAAATACTATTTCTCTAAGAAAAGAAGAATGGGGGTAGAATGGGTAAAGATCTCTGAATGGCTTTGGATAGTGTTCAAAGGCATTTTGTATAGGACGATTTTATTTCCTGGATGGGCCCCTTCTGGTATTTCGTCTTGAATACTTCCTCCCTCACACCTCATATAATATTCCAGAAGGTGATGCACTTCCATATGGCCTTGGATGGCATCAACTTGATGATGTCCATGAAAAAATAGATCAACCCTCCTTCAGTGAAGAGTGTGCTTCCTGGAGTTGCAGGTTCTTTTGATCTCACAGATGTCATTCTTCTAAGGTAACCTGCCCTGTGCTTTATCTTAAGTTTCTGAAACTGATGAGGGTGACTATATTGGTTCTTCTTGTGACTTTATGTATTCACCCTTCTTAATTTTTGATACTGTGAGTACCTGATAAATTTTACTTTTCCTGATGTTTTTCTGAACTGATAACTCTCATGAGACATGGAAATGTAACTTGGTGACATGTCCAGTTTTGTCAACTATGGAGCACTCATTTCTCAAGCAGAGGCCTTTGTAGTTAGATGGCTTAAGTTTTTTTTCCTACTCCACCCTCCCCCAACACAATTTCATTACATCCTAAGAAGTAAGATTCGGTTTGGTAGAGTTGAGCTTTGAAGAACTATAAGCCAATATAAAACCTTAATAGTGTCACCCCTGTTGAGAAATGCATGATTCAGACCAAAATGTGGATGGAGAAATTATTGAGTAAGTTGGCTATTTATATTTCATATAATAATGAGTATATTTTCTTGTCTACCTTGACCCCGTTGAACTATCCTAGCTCTTTTTAAAATTTTGAGACAAGGTCTCCCTACCTCCAGACTGGCCTTGAATTTGCCATCCTCCTGCCTCATCTTCCTGAGTAGCTGGGATTACAGGTTTGCACCACTGCACCTGGCTATAGATTTTTCTTGTTGTAAAGCAAATACACTTCCATTGTGAATAAAACTCCAGAAAATATTTAGCTCAGAAGAGTTTTTGTCTCCAAATGTTGAGCTGTTCTATATTTATGCTATTTTTATATTTAAATGTGGTTGTTAAATGCCTTCACAGATATAAAATACATAACAATAAAGCTGAAATTATATATAAATGACGTGGTTAAGAATGATTATTCTCTTGAAGATTTCTTTTAAAGCTATGTGTAGTATTCCTTTTTCCTCCCTATGTATTGCCAGGGATAGTAACACTGATTTATATAGATACTGGTAATTCCCTTTCCAGTCTGAAAACTTACTTTCATGAAAATAATGGGATTTCAGAATTTTAAAAATGAGGAAAAATTCACTGGGTGGTTGTTTTTTGACCCAAAAGTCTTAAAAATAACTAATCTTTCTGTTAAGTTTTTTCAAACATCATTAAGTAAGCATATTATCTCTAAAGCTCTAGGGACTGGGAATGTAGCTTAGTGATAGGGCACTTGCCTAGTATGCAAGAGACCCTGAGTTCTGTTCCCAGTACCACAAAATAAATAATTGAAAGTAAAATAAATTTAAAAAATAAAACAGGTTTCAGATGTGGTCCTGACTTTCCTGTGGGGAGAAAAATCTTTCATAACAAAGCACAAAAATACTATAAGCAATTAATGTAATACCTTGATTTTCCTTGCTGATTTTTGTATTAAAGTCACATCTTCCTTCTTATTGGAGTGTGAGTTTATAGCCAGCTGGTGCAGTGGTAACATGTAATCCTTTTTTCTACATCACTTTTTGGTTTGAACCGAAAACTATTAACATGAAGTGAAGTGTTACAACCCAGTTGAGATGAATTAGTTTCCTGGAATGTATCACTGGTAAAATCAAAACAAATTCCCTGGGGAATCTATAACAAAAACAAACTTTGATGTGGAATACTTTTACCATTCAAATGAAAGACCAATTAAGTAATAATTTTTTAAAATATCTGTTTAGTTGCATATGTATGAGTATAAATAAAACCAATTGGTTCTTGAAAGATTATGATTGTGATTGTAAGATTGATATATCATGCCTTGGCGAAATATTAAAGTAGATTTCACAAAGCAGACAATTAGAAATATTATTAGTTCACAGAGTGAGGATGGAAATCTAAAAAAGTTGCATGCCTTGTGTGGTCAGCAGGATAATGACCTCCTCATTGTCTGCCAGTTTTAAGAATCTGTGGATATGTAATCTTGGGGACATTGCTGTGATTAAGCTAAGGACCTTGAGATGGGAAAGTTAAGCCCAAGTTTATCTGAGTGGATCCATTCTAATTACATGAATTATTAAGAGCTGAGATCCCTTCCCAGGTATGGGGAGAGAAAGATGTATTCATGGAAGAATGGTCAGAGAGAGACAGTGTTTTGGGGTTTGAAGATGGAGCAAGGGGGCCACAAGCCAAGGAATGTAGATGACCTATGAAAGCTGAAAAAGGCAAGGAAATAAATTTTCCTTCAGCACCTTTTGAAAAGATTGCAGCTCTACTGACATCTTGATTTTAGCCCAGTGAGACCCTTGTCACAGTTCTGACTAATTGAATGGTAAGCTAATAAGTTTGTGTTTGTTTAAGCCATTAGACTAGTGATAATTTGTTATGGTGGCCATAGAAAACGAGTACACCTTACATTGTGTTTGTAATTTGTTGAGTAAAATTATTATTGAACTTTAAATACTATAAAGAACAAAAGCTTTTTGGTTATGTAGAAATACTTAGTAATTTATAAGACTTCTCATATGGATTCGTACGTTAATTTTGCACTCAAATAACAATGAATTGTAGCCTTGCAACTGTAATTTTTTAAAAAATCAAACATCCCATTACTACCATGTGTTTGGAATGTAGCAGGCATTCAATTATCGCTGAAAAAAATGAATAAAATTTCATAGTCAGCATTTGCACTAGCTGTTGTTAATGATGCAGTTTTGAGAAAGGGGCTTGTGGAGATGTGCAAACATAACTGCTTGTTGTCAGGTCTGAAGAAGCATCTCCAGGCTTTTAGTGGTTATTTCTTACATTTTTTTATTCTGTTTTACATTTGTCAAAGAGTTTCATAAGGGCTTATTGGACTCAAACTTGGGGTATAACTGAGTTAATCTGTAGCCAGAACCAGCCATGATGGGCAATTTGAGTCCCTTAGATCATGGTTTTCTATTTTGTTAGGTGCAAAGTGACAAGATTCAAAATGTTATACCATATAGGAAAATATCTAAGTAATATTGCATTAAATGCATACAGTAAAACAGGTAAATCCACATAATTTTAATCAGCTTTTAAGTTGATTCTTGTACTGGCTAGTACATTGGGATATACAATCAGAAGTATTTATTTATTTAGATACTGGTGATTGAACCAGGGGTGCTTTCCCACTGAGCTACATCCCCAGTCCCTTTTAATTTTTTTATTTTGAGGCAGGTCTGACTAAATTGCTTATGGCCTTGCTAACTTGCTGAGGCTGCCCTCGAACTTAAAATCCTCCTGCCTCACGTCTGGAGTCATTGGGATTACACATGTGTGCCACTGTGTTCAGCTCATTTGTATTTATTAAATCTGTAGTAGACACTCAGAAGATAGGATCAAAGAGCTTGGCCATTGTGGTGTTTACTAACCTATAGGGGAGATTAAGCCCAGTCTCTGGAAAGTAGTGCAGGGTGCTGTAGAAATAGGTAACAACCTCCTCTAGTTCAGGTAAAGAAACAATCCCCGAAGACAAGAGGTGGTTCAGGAAGGGGGGCGGGCTTTAAAACAAGGTGAATGACTGGAGCAAAGAGAAATATGTGATCACTGGGAGAGGAGTCAGGAGATGAAGCTGATTAGATTGGCAGAGATCAAATATTGTAGGGTCCTCTTAAAGGATTTTGGAAAATCAACTGTAGTTTGGAGAATAAGTTAGAAGGGAGAAAAAGTGAATGAATGCAAGAAGTTGAAATAGGATATTGTTTCACGTGTCAAAAAATGTTAGTTTATACCACAGTGATATCCAAAGGAATGGAGAATAGATAGATCCAGAGATATTTAGGAGATAGACTTGAAAGGTTTGGAAATTGACTGAATGTGGGGTACCAAAAGGGCCAGGAAAGATTGTTGGGGGAAATAAAATGATCTTGCCAATAAAGAGATGCACTTTTATCTACATAGGGGAGAACAACAGAACACAATTTATTGAGTAGGTACTGAAAGTTTTTATATGTATGAAAGATACCTCAAAAATGGCTAAAGAGTTGGTTACAAAATCCCCTACAGTTTATACAGATAAGCAGGATAAATAAAGTACATTAGCTTCTCATTTCCAGAGACAAAGGGCTGCTCCCTGTGATGATCTTCCTTACCTCATATGAGAGACGCTTGAACTAAACTCAGAGGTTCATTTTCACATATCTGAATTGATTTCCATATATGACCTTGAAGATATCTCTACATGGTAAAAACTGGAGACTGGGCTTAATCCCTGGAGAGATTTATCTCTGTTCCAAAGGTTAAAGTAAGGACTCAGACTCACTGTGTCTCCAAGGAAACACTCATAAGAAAAGTGAGGAAGGATAAAATAGTCTTTTATATATAAATGGGGAATTCTTTTTCTAAGCCCTTAATGGAGGATGGTGTCATTTTCCGAGGTGAGCTGTTTGGAGGACACATTTGAGGAGTTGTCAAGTTTGAAGTTGCTATTAGACATTGCTTTGGAGATGACAGGAACACATGAGTTGCTTAGAAGAGCAATAGAGGCTGAAGAGGGGGATTCGGTGCTCATCAACAGACATTTGGGAATTGAAGCCTCAGAATAGTCTGGGTTGTTTAGGGAGGTAGAAGGTGGGGAAGAGAAGAAGGGAGAAGGTCCTGTCTTTTGTTGTCTGATCAGAGTTAACTCAAATTAAGTTTACCCTAAGTGGTTGGTATTGAGCTCATGATCTAGCAGTGGCCAACATTCTCATCTTTTGGTTATGATTTCTGAGTAATGTAGCTAGAAATTTAGGTCATTCTACTCTTGTAATCTAGATGCCACGTTTTCGTGTTAGTAAGTATTTGTGCTTAGGTGGCATCTCCCCTTGAGCTCTTCTTGTTCATGGAATTGCATATTCTAATTGGTTTCCTCCTGTTTCCCTGCACTGGTGCTGTTTCTGACCCTCTTCTTCTGAACTGTGTTGTCTCAGGCTGTCTTGCTCTCTCTCTTTGAAATTTTGCTTATTTGGAAATATTTTCATTTAGATATTTATTCGCCTTTACAGAGTTAGGTGTCCTTTCACTGGCTTATTTATTTGGTGTGCAATGTGTCAGGTTTTGAGGCCATAGCACAGCTGCTTTGCTATCCCACGATAGTGGGCAGTACTCAAGGAATGGCTTTCCAAGGACTGGAAGTGGAGGCAATGGGGGAAATATCTTGTTGGGAAGAAATACCAGACCATGGGGCCCCAAATTGTGCCTCTTGGGTAATGCAATGCATTTGTTCATAATCTTAGTGGTGCAGCTGCTGCATTTTGAAAAAGGTAGCTTTTTGCTCTTACAACAAATTGGAAAATGAAATATGGGGGGAAAAGACTGTCCCAATTGTATTCATAAAAATATTGTGAGGTAGACTAAAATAAGGCCATCTTTGCCCTTTAATGTTTTGGACAGCTTAGTTTGCTCGCCTGTTGGGTGAGGGCAACTTTCTTGAATCAGCCTCCTATACTAGTGAATCCTGCATGGGTTGGAAGAGACAGTGGTTCTTACTAAGAGACACTTTTGATGACCAGAGTTTGGCAAATAGAAAAATGGCTAGTGGTGGCATTCAGGGACGTCTTTTCATTTTATGAAGACTAGTGACTGTGAACTGAAGTATAAATACAAACAAGAGTAGGCAGTGATGAGCTGGGCAGAGATTTTACCCACTGGCAGTGTGAAATATTCGGTAGACTAACAGTTTTAATGGGTTTATCTTAGACCCTTCTTCTGTTGTGAAAGTGTCAGTTAATAATTTACCCTTCCCGAGAGGCAGGAGCAGCAATCACATGCTGTAAGCAGGCACTCTGGGGCCTGTCGCTTTGCTGGAGCTCATCTTGCTCACTGGAGCCAGGAGTCCTGTTGGTTGCGACATGAGTACCAAGTGTCTGTACTTTGACAAATGGAGGCTAGGGAGAGCTAAATAAGGCAGGGGTGTTTGGAGTGATTCACATCAAGTGATATCTAAAGTAATGGATTGCTATAGCTACCCATCTGCTCCCTATCAAAAAGAATGTAACTTTTTTTTTTAAAGTTTATTTTGAAGTCAGATGGAGTTCTATACAGAGGAGAGGGTAGAGGTAGAGAAAGAGATTATTTTAGAAGAATATTTATGAAGCATTGAAGGAAGGGCTAACTGGTCTTGGTGATTGATATTTGAAATATGTTTTTATTGTCTAGCAAAGTATTGGTTGCAGCCCTACCCATAAGACTAACCCGTTGTCAGTGTGATCATTAATGTCAAAAGCCTGAGTCTCTTTACCCCTTGCCATGTGGTTTGTTTTGATGCAATAGTGAACACAACTCCACTGTAGATTTAAGTACTATTTATGTGAATTTTATTTCCCTGTTTAGTCATTGAATCATATTGTAGTGTTGGTATGGTAAGTTTTGTAATTTGTTTTCCTGTGTGAAGAGTGCTTTTCTTCTACCAAATGTTCACTTCTGCATATTTTTTTTAGTTAGGCATTATGTCATTTTAAAGATTTACAGTTATTTAATAATGATTTATTGTAGTAATTTATTCTGCCAGCTGTGGCACATTTTCAGTGGAATTTGTAAATCAAATTTATATAGAAATTTACCAGGACATGCATTTCAGGATTTAATAAAATATACTCTAAAATCTTTTTGAAGTGGGTAGTTTTATGCTAACACATTTGGGATTAAGCTTTACCTTAACAACCATTGTTAATGTTCAAACTAGGCCATGTCTTTTCCCACAACCACTGCAAAGAGGAATCTATTAGATCTGTTAAAATAAAGTACACAGTTCTGGTCATCCACTTTGCTTCCAGACTATTAGTGTCATGTTATATTTGACCTGGGATGTTTGCATGATATTAAGGGACATGAAAACATTCTTGACATTAGGCTTTGTGCAGTTCCATAAGTTTTAGTCACTATTACAGTGTGCATCCAGAGTCAAAACAGAGAGTAGAGCCTAGTAGGCTGTGATCGTTTTTGAAGCCCTAAGTGTCAGATTTTCTTCCCTTCTTCAGCTTGCTGGCTGCTAACCATGTGGAATGCATTTCGCTTTGGCTGACTTGCCAGCTCACACTCCTCCTGCGATTTCTTTGTTTTATATAAAGATGGCAAATTATTCGATGTCTTTTCTCTTTAAAATGATTATTGAGACTGTTTGTTTACAGGTGTGTGCTCATTCAGAGAGGGGTAGCATCTAGAAAAGAAGTATCCAGGTTTCTGTGTAACTTGCATTTTTTTTTAATCTGGCAGTTTAAGAGGCTGTCTTTGAAATGTGTGATTGCCAAGTCATTTGTAAAAATGACTTGTTCTCCAAGACTACATGAGAATTTTAGTTCTAAGATTAAACTGTTAATGCACAGCTTCAGTCAGCTGGTTATTTTGTGTACAACAGCATGAGCCATTTCTTTTGACTTACTACTATCCTGAAAAACAGTTGTTTTAATATGATAAAGATTATCAAAATGTAGAGGCTGAGGTTTCAGGTGCTCCATCCTCAGCTCTTTATAAAAACTTTATTTTGATACAGGGTCTCACTAGACTGCCCAGGCTGGCCTTGAACTTTCCATTCTCTTGCCTCAGCATCCTTAGTAGCTGGGATTATAGGAATGCACCACTGAACCTGGCTTGATCTAATATTTCTAAGGAAACTGTTGGGGCTTGGGATGTGGCTCAAGTGGTAGTGTGCTTGCCTAGCATACATGAGGCACTGGGTTCGATTCTCAGCACCACATAAAAAATAAAGATATTGTGTCCACCTAAACTTAAAAAATAAATATTAAAAAAAGAAACTGTTAAAGCTTCTTTTATGATTCTCCACAGTGTTTGCTATTTATTATTTATTATTATTTGTTGCAGTACTAGGGGACTGAACCCAGGGACACTCTACCACTGAGATATGCCTCCAGATCTTTGTATTTTTTATTTTGAGACAGGGTCTTGCAAAATTGCTTAGGTTGGCCTTTGATCTTATGATCTTCCTGCCTTAGCCTATACTTTGCGTGCTGATATTTACTCAATTTTTGTTTTAGAAAAATAAATCTGCAGTGTAAGAGAAATTGGGAAGGAGGGGTATCTTGAAAGTGAACAGTGATGGATTCTGAGATGACCTGGATGGAGGGATTTCATTGCTGTCTCTTAGATAAGGCACCTTGTTTTCCTTTAGAGAATTTAGTACTTGTGTGCTAAAGAGACAGTGGAAATTGAACTCTTCACTTTACATTTTTTCATCTAGTATTCAGGTACTCACAGTATGCTTGATGTCTTTATCAAGTCTGAGCACAATAGGAGAGAAGTCCATTTTTGTGTTCTAGGCTTAATTTGGACTTTAATGCCTTTTCTTTTGGGCTCAACCTAGGAAAACTTTAAATGACAATAACTTGGAACTCAAAAAAAAAAAGACATAGTTCAGGGATAACAAATACGTTTTATTTTGTGGATGAATTTTTACTGACTGGTGATGAATGCGTTGAGAGGCTGAGGTGGCCCAGAAGAAAAAAAAAATTCTGTGCTCAGTTAGGAGTTAGGAATGCCTGCCAGCACTACTGAAGGAACAGTCAAGGGACGCACACCCTGAATTTATCTTCCTAGCCTGGATACTCCTGAGTTACTGTTATCATTCATTTATTCATCTGGTGTTCATTAAGTTAACCAAATTTAGGCACCATGCCAAACACGGTAAGAATATGGAGGTGAAATAGATGAATTTGCTTTTAAGCCTCGATGAATAGGAAGATTATCTGTTCATTAATGAAAATGGTGAAATGGGACAGGCAACAATTATGGCAAGAATGTTACGACTGAATTCAAAGAGATTGAGTTTGGGATCTACATGAGAGGGACATTCAATTGCAGAAATCCAGCAGATTCTAGAGCTTGTTTGAGAGCAAGACTTACATTTACTGATGGAGTATGCCAGGCATTCTGGAGAGATGCCCATTCCTGTCTGACATGGACAGATGATCCCTTGTCAAACCTGTAGACTATGCATAATGTCTTTATAATGCCAGGCAAGAGCTGTGGGTACTGAGTGAAATGACAAGGTCAACCTAGAGGTGAGTGGTGAGCCATATATTGTTGGATGGGAACCTGTCAGGAGTATATGGTAAAGAATGGAGGATAGAGCATATTTTTAGTGTTGGATGATTTTTTTTTTTAAATTTCAGAAAGTATTTTCCTGCTAGAAATATTTTAACTGTATATATACATGTATTGATATTTATTTTTTTCCTTCAACCATAGGCATCAGTTCTTACAGATTCTTTGAAAAAAACACAACAGAATTTTTTTTCGTACTGTTACTTAGTTTGGTCCTGGGTTCAGTGATGGGCTGTCCATTTTCTGTTAGTGCCTACAGTAGTGTCAGATGTTTACTTGTGGACGGACAGATACAAACCCACCAAACTCCCTTGCTCTTGGAGCTTATATTCTAAGTGAACATTTGGATAAAAACAAATCCCCTAATTGAATATTTCTGCTTCAGATGTTTCTCTTTTCTGATAAACACTGCACACTGTTCCTAACTGTTGAAACAGAACTTCCAATTTTACCTTTCTGTTCAGAAACTAAGAAGTCCGAATTTCAAGGACTCTCCAGTTTGCTTATATATTCTCTTTCTAATCTCTTACTGATTAATATCCTTTCTCTATCCAAGGAATTGTGTTTCCTTACACTTATTTTTATTCATGCTTCCCTTCCCATTTGGAATGTTCTCTTCTCTTGCCTTTTGATATTCTCTTTAGCCCACAAAACTCAACTTACAGCCCTCTTGTGAGCAAATTATTTATGGTCCTTGAAATAGTGTTAGGTAGCAATGCATATTGACTTGTGGCACTTCTTTAGTAAGAAAAAATAAGCAGTTATTTGCATCTTTAGTTTTAACTTGTGTTTATAATCTCTCCAACTATACTGTAAATCAGGCACAGTTAGAGGACCCCACTTTAATCTCACACCATGCTAATATGAGCATAGTTGAGAACTAGGCAAAGATAGTGCTTTGAGCATGCTGGAGACATGAAAGAAAGCTTCCAAGCTTAGATACCAGCTTCCTATTTTGCTTTAGTTCGATGAACTCTAAAATTCTGTTTGGTTGTTAGACTACATTCATTTTTTACTTTGTTAATTGCTAATATGTACACATTGTAAAAAGTAAAAAAATAAAAAGAAAAGAAAAGAAAGAAAAAGCGGGAGGGTGGGAGTACTGAAGCTTAGATAAAACAAATTTCCCATGCCTTCTCAGTAGATTTCTGTGTACCAGAAGGTATTTCTATAAGTGGCCTAGCCAGAAATGTACAAGGATCTTACAACTTCCTTCCTAGTCTTTATTTTCTCTTTTCTCATCTTCTTTCTCCCACTCTTTCACTCTCTTGAATATAAATGGTTATATACTAGGTTACTGTTCTGCATCTTGCCATTAACTTACGATTTGCTTGGAGGTGTTTCTTATTAGTATTAATTTTTTCTCACTCTTCTTAATGACTACTTAATATTACTTTGGAAAGACTCATAGTAAAATAGCAACATTTTGTAGACGTGGGGGGAAGGCAGACATTGGCTATACAATGAGTGATTACAACTAACTGTGGAAGAATAAAATAGTATGTTGGTGAATTTAAAATATAGCGCATTGTCAGATTTTCTTTGCTCCCTCCGTAAACCATGAAGGTATCATGACTCCATATCAATTGGTATTAAAAAAAAAAACTTTTTTTTTGTCCTGAAAGATATGTCCTATTTAAAGACATAAGATAACATACAACACCTTTAAGAAAAATTCTTGTCTGATATCATAGAAACCTAGAGAGGCAGTGCAGGACATTGGGATGAACACATATTTTGAAATAAGACCAGCTTGGTCTTAAATTCCCATTTTGACACTAATATAAGTCTTTGGTAAAGAGACTTAATTCTCCTAGCTTCAGTTTCCTTATTGGTAAGATGAGACTAATAATACCTCTCTCATAGGACCTGTAAAGAACAAATGAAAAAAATACTTTATGCTTTGCCCAGTATCTCGCACATAGCAGGTGTTCATTAAATGTAAGGTACCATCCCCTAGACTCTGTCTATCCAGAATTATTAATTTCTAAGAGGTCTGGATATGGTGGTTTTACTGTAACTGTATCTTATAAAACTTATAACAATGCTTTACACATAGTAAGGACTCCAAACTTATACATAGATTTATTTTGTTCTGTAACTCTTAGAGACTACGGCTTGGCTTTGAGAGCTCTAGAAGGGTGTAGAAGGACACATACTTGATCATATGACCACGTAAAGATGCCTAACTTAGCCATATGTCAAAATTTCATCCAGTGTGATGGTGCTTTTAAAAACTGAACAACTGGTTCCTGGTGTTATACACAGGCGCTCTGATTTGTAGCATTTGCTGACTGTTCTTGGTAAGTATTCCCAACATGGCCCATTTCAAGTTACCAGGGTGAAGTCTCCTTGCTTATAAACTACGTGAAAATTTAGCAGCCTGTTCTCATATGTCAATAAGGGCAACTCTGGAATTCTACTTGATTCTCAACCCCTGGGACCACCACTGTGAACTCCAGTGTAAAAGCAGTTTGGGAAACCAAGGCCCTGAAAAATGGTCCAGGCTCTGTCATCAGCTTATTTTGTGATCTTGCCTCAGTTTCCTTGTATGATCAAGCAATCAGATGAGATCGGTTTCCTTAAAAAAATTTTTTTTTGGGTACAGCTTTATAATTCTATGTAGATGTCTCATGCTACCAAGGTCAAGGGGGCCAGACACTATAACTCTTGTACTGTATATTCAATATTAACATCTTTTAAAACAAAGTCTCCATTGGTTAAAAATAAATATAGTTGAGAACTATTGTTACTGAAATAGCTGTCACAAAGCCTATGTCTGTAATTGTAGCAGAGGCAATAGAAAATATTCTTGGTACTTGACATTTTATTTAAATATGACCTTCATTTATGTGTGAATGAATTCTCCATATATGCTAGATTAATATGGAGTGACTTACAGGCCAGATGTCACAAACTCAGATGGTTATAGTGGCTGGACAAATAATGAATTGAGGGAAACAGGTGGGGTATAATACACTGGGGAGTAGTGGAGACTGCTCAGCCGAGATTGCATGCTGTGGAGAGCAGCTTCCACCACCCCCACACCCATTGCTATCAGGAAGGAACACAGATTTTGTTACCTTATCTACAGTTCCTTGACATCTTACCTTTTGCCACTCCCTACAACCTCCCACCCCGTCAGCTGATAATCATATTTTAACTTAAAATTTCTTGAATTTTTCATGTTGGTTATTAATTAAACACACATGCCCATTCATACCCTCTTAGGGAGCTGAACAAAATGTATGTGAGGCCAAACTTTGCTTGCAGGGATCTAGTTTGAGATATCTCTCTCTCTCTCTCTCTCTCTCTCTCACACACACACACACACACACACACACACACACACTGTGCTGGGAATCAAACCAAGGATTTTGCACATGGTAGGCAAGCACTATACAACTGAGCTATATACCTCTCCCCTTTTGTGGAAAAACATTTAATCGAGGAATTATGTGGACTAATACTATCATTTTCCATTCTAGGGATGATCAGTTTTATCTGTGTAGTAATTTTGCTGAGCTCCCATAAAATGGTAAATGTTTTTACAGATAGGGAAACCCAAATACTCTCATTTAAATTTGGCATTTAACTACCGGGCACCATTGGCTCCTTGAATGTATCTGTTCTACACATGTTCTAAGCACATATGCAATACATAATAACTGATTATAAGGGGTGGGTAGAGACTGTTGTCTCACATCAGCTTTTTAGTGTAGAGGGTCATGGTTTGTGCTTATATGTGCTTGATATGATTAGGTACTAGAATACTATGTACTTTCATACTTTGTAAGAATTTTGTATTTTATTTTTTTTTCCTGATAGAGCTCAGAGAGACCAGTGTAAAATTTTCACAGGGAGTTTGTATTTCTTTTTTGTAACAAACTAGACATTCTGAGCTTCGGGGCCAACTTCATGTCCAAGGGCAAAATTCTCTTTCTTCTTGTTGCCATATTTAAACCCCACCCATGGAAATGGTCCAAGTCCTGAGTGATGATCACTTCCTCTGGGCAAGGGTATGAAGAATAAAAGTAGTTCTAGCAGGAGGAGTAAATCCCAAAAGACAGAGATAAGTACTTGAGGTCAGAGACTGCGTCTTTTATAGTTTGTCTACATACCAAACTCATTAATATGAATAATCATCTCAGCAGTAGTGGTCATAGTAGCAAAAATAATACAAAGTAACTAGTCTCATTTCATGTTTTTACGTCAGCTTTCATGATTTCTAGGATTTGGGGAGGTCTTTTTGAAGAAGTGATGTGAAATCAAGCCTCTCCCATATTTTTCCTTTATTTCTCTCTCTTTTTTCTACCCACATACAATATTTTCAACCTTAACTCTACCATATGGGGTAAAAGTATAAGACAATGGGAAGAAAAACAAATACTGTGGAAAAAAAAAACACCTAGATATTTATCCATTTTGGTTATTCTCTTGAGGGGCTTTCAAACACCCTTTGACACTATAAACTCTTCATGGTTTATCCACTTGGTGAGGGATGGGGGAGAAGAAAAGAGCAGTCCCTGTGGCAGTATTCTCCTCAACATTCTAAACCCATCATGTGGAGGGAAAGAACCCAAAACCTTCATTTTCAGAACTGTATCTCAGTCCCTGGCTCCTGAAGAAAACCAGTGTGGTTCCAACGTGGGATGGGAAGAGTGGTTTGCATTGGCATCAGCCTTGCGGGTGCTTTGGGGCTGGAGCACACACAGCTGTGGGTTACAGATGCTTGCTCTCCAGTATTAATGTGGCCAGCATGTGAAACCATGGCACCCACAATACTACACAAAGGTCCACGCCTCTGATAGTTTGAGAAATAACTCCCAGCTGAAGAAATTCTTTCTTGATGGGCTGGAATCCATTCCAGAACAGAAGGTCCTCTTTCAGAAGGGTGGAACCAGGAATGAGATGCCTGATCATATTAGACCGGGCACTAGGGACTGTATCACAGGGTGTCTACAGGCTTGAAAGCTTTAACCAAAAATAGAAGGAAAAAAAAAGTGAGCCTTTAAACCTTAGATTCATAAGCTCCAAATCCATACTGTGTATGTAGCAGAAAGCTTGAACACTCGAGCCATTGTGTAGTTTCTCTGGAGATGTCAAGTGCAAACCATTACTAGTAGTTGTCATCTGGCTTGAGTCAGGGTGTGTTAGAAATGTTTCCACCAGTTTTTATATCCTTGATCTGTCTCCAAGGATAGTAGAACCAAAGAAATCTATACAAGGGAGAAAGGAAGCGAGCATGGGGTTGGGTGGTGCTTTCTCTGTAAGTTTAATAACCAAGACTCTTTACAGGGGATAGAGATTTTTCTCCCTTCTCATTCATGAGCCCTGTGCTTCCTTGTAACACTGTACTTGAGAGAGCTGGGATTTCCCATCCCCCATCCAGTTTGTGAGATAGTTTTATCATTCAGGTATAATTTCCAGTGAAATAGTAGCTTATAAGTATCCAGAAGTTAGTTTATTGACTCTTATTGCACTTCTGAGTACCCAATAAATAATTTATTAGTCTGATGGATATGTGGCTACCTAACTATGGGGCATGAAATATGCACCGTTTTTCTAATACACTGTAGGGAGACCTGTTTATAAAGTATTTAGTATTGGTTTTATAATGCACTGTTGACAACAGGAGACCACGAAGCTCAAAGATCAATCTCATTTTGGCCCACAGTATTAATGCTGCTTTATAAAGCTTTGTGTCAGGTCACTTAGACAGTGGTCCTCACAGAAAGGACTCTGTTAGGAAGGCACACTACAGTGGCTGCCAGTGCAGCAGATGAATGTCTTTGTCCTACATCCCCTGCGGTGGCTCTTTGGGGGCTGCTGATGTTGACCAGGTGATGGACTCCCATCATTTCCCTATTCTCTAGAGGTATTCTGGACTAAAAGTGCCGAGTTCTATTAATGCAGCCTTTGAGAGTTGGTGTGACTCTGGACCATAGATACAGTCTTGGGGGTTGGAATCAGACAGTAAGGAGAGCAACTCAACTCTTCTCAGCTTTATCTTGTTTGTTAGTGAGTTGATATTCTTCCACATCTCCTGGTCCTTCATTGAAATCACATATGTAACATAGCATAAAGTATTTTGATATTTGTTTGCTTTGGGGAATTTCCTTAGCCAATAATAAGTTCACAGACATTGAAAAAACTGCATAGTAAACGCTTAGAATTTGGGTATGCCTAAATAAAGATGAAATAATTTCATCCAAAATCAATGTTGCATCTTAATTTTCTTTATGAGAACTACTTGCCATGGGTGCGTTGTGTAATACTCATCGTAATGGTTTACGACGTGCTGTTGCCCATTAGGATGTATGTTTCGGAGCAATGCGTTTTTCTCTTTGCATGTAAGAACTCCTTGCCAGTTCCCAAACTGGGAAGTCTGAATCACACTGTCTCAGACACAGGCTCTTGCTTGTGACTTGACACACTTGTTTGGAAACCAAGGCTGAATCCTTTCTGCTTTCTATCATTTCTTTTATTTAACATTTCTCATTGATTCTGAATTTCATTTTACCCTCTCCAAACCTTTTCTCCATTCTTTTTTCTTGGGGGGGGGGGCGGAGGTGGGGGGAGCAAAGATTGAATTCAGAGTTACTCAACCACTGAGCCACATCCCCAGCCCTATTTTGTATTTTATTTAGAGACAGAGTCTCACTGAGTTCCTTAGTGCCTCACTTTTGCTGAGGCTGGCTTTGAACTCGCGATCCTCCTGTCTCAGCTTCCCCAGCTGCTGGGATTACAGGCATGTGCTACTGAACCTGGCATCTTTTCTGTTTTCTTAGTAGTCCTTGATTTCTTCCTGTCGTGCCTCTTTTAATGGGTAACTTCATCTTTTCTTTTTTCTGGAGTGATTACTTCTTTTGTACAGTTATCATTTATTGAGTACATCTTAAGTTTTAAGTGTCGGTTTAGCCCTGGATGATCAAAGATGGATAAATTCTGTCCCTTTTAACAAGTGTACAATTTAGTAGGGAAAATATATGGTTAAAGTGACTTCATAAGATGAGAGCTTTTTAATATATATATGTATAAGTATATATTTTTTATTATTTTTTTCTTACCTTTGATTTCTGAGGGAAAAAAATACATTTTTCTTCCTTGTGTTCTTTTTTTTTTTTTAAACCTCTACCTTAAATTTTTCTATATTTATTTTTTGAGAAGGGATCTCACTGTGCCCAGGATACCCTTGAGTTTACAGTTCTTCTGCCTCAGCCACCCAACCTGCTGGGATCACCAGCTTGCACTGCCACACTGGTTTCATTTGTGTTCTTGACCACATCCTCTCCTAGGACCCTTTTGTATCATTTCCCCTCTGGCTTAGATCTTTAATATCCTTTTCTCCCCTGGATTTGACCCCTTTGCCTATCATATAGTTTTTTTTTTCTTCTCTTGTAGTGAAAAAAAAAAAAAAAAAAAAACAACTGTCAACTCATTATTACAACTTCTCCAAGGCCCTGCTAATGTTTCAGACTACCTTTCTCTTACTTCACTTGCAAATTTTTTTTTCCAAAGAATTATTTCATGTTTTATTTATAAATTGCTTATTTATTTCTTAACTCTGAGGAACATGGATTCTATATGCCTTCCATTCTCTCTATGACCTATTGGAAAACTCTTACAACACAAAATATAGTTATAAAATATTTCAGCCGCCTACGTATTGGGAATGCTATATTAAACACCCATTTTCCCAAAATTAAGAACTATAATATACAGACCTATCTGAAGTGTTCTGTGTTACCATTCAAATTATATTATACCAGCCACTGCCAAGCCCCCATCTAGTTCTCCCTCCTGTTCCTCAAGCATTGTTCTGAATTTGGTGTTCATCGTTACCAGTTTGTTTCTTTCCTACTGTTGTATTGCTACACTTGATTTTATAACACCCTAAATATACTATTGTTTATTGAAACATTTAAAACTCGTGACCATCCTACCTCCTGAAACTCTGTCATCCTTGCCATTTAGAACATTAGATAATCCTGATGCTCCTGTTAACACTGTTCCTTCTGTCTTCTCTCCATAAGTGTCCCCCAAGATGCTAACCATTGGCCACATTCTTTACCATTTATGTCATGTTTATATAGATGGTTCTCAGATCTGATGACTCCAGTATTAGTCTGTTGTCTGAACATTTCTAGTTGCCTGGACATGTGCAGGGTCTGCTGGAACCCCAAATTGAGCTTGGTATATTTTACCACAAGCTAGTTTATCCCCATTTCTATTGATAGTGCTACAATTTTCCTTTGCTCATACTCTCAGAGCACTAGTGTCTTCATTGACTCTTCTCATTTGTTATCCCCAACCTGTCAGTCATTCTTGTCCCTTTGGTTTTGTCTTCACAGTTTCTTTTATCTTGATCTCTCTCCCCAGCCCCAGTTTATTATAATAGCTTCCTAGTTCATCTCTTCATATCTTTCTTTTCACATTTTAGCTATGGCCAATGTACTATTGCCAGATAAACTTCTAGAATCTTCCAGTTTTGATGGTCCATGGATAATGGGATAAATGGCAAATCTTTTTTTGTTTGTTTGTTTGTTACCTGGAATTGAACCCAGGGACACTAATCTGCTGAGCCACATCCCCAGCCCTATTTATTTATTTATTTTTTAGTTTTAATTGTAGATGGACACAGTATCTTTATTTATTTATTTTTATGTGGTGCTGAGGATCGAACCCAGTGCCTCACACATGCTAGGCAAGTGCTTGACCACTGAGCTACAACCCCAGCTCTATTTATTTTTTATTTTGAGGCAGGAGTTTGCTAAGTTGCTTAGGGCCTTGCTAAGTTTCTGAGGCTGGTCTCTGACATGTGATCTTCCTGCCTTAGCTTCCTCAGGAAAACAGCCACTCTTTATAGTGGACTTTTACTATTATAGTAATGTCTATTGGCCCTCCATCTTTGATTCATTTTTGCTCTACACACTCCCTACCTTATGTTCTAGTCAAATTCGATCCCTTACGTAGAAATATTACAAGTTCTTAATTTCTCAGAGCAAAGGCCATGTCTGCTTAGAAACTTTCTTTTACCATACTGGATGGAAGGAATCTTCTTCTCAAATAGAATCCCACTATGGTTTGTCTTACCATATTCTGTTTTCAATATATGGTGATTTTTGTGCATGGTTTCTGTACTAAACTGTAAACTTCTTTTTTGTTTTATTTTGGGTACTGAGAATTGAACTCAGGATCACTCTACCACTAAGCCATATCCCCTACCGTATTTTGTATTTTATTTAGAGACAGGGTCTCACTGAGTTGCTTAGCACCTCGCTTTTGCTGAGGCTGGCTTTGAACTTGTGTCTCCTTCCTCAGTCTCTGGAGCTGCTGGGATTACAGGAATGTACCACTGCCCCTGGCCTAAATTGTAAACTTCTTGTGAGCAGAGCCTATGTCTTAATTTTTGTGTTCCTCACAGCTTTTTATTCTTGGCAAGTAAGGCCTTGATAAAACATCCCTAACGGTGGCTAACATATTTAGATGACTGTTTCAATAACAAGTATGAGAAAAGGAAGTAAGAAGTTGAGCTAGGGGTTGGGGTATAGCTCAGTGGCAGAACCTGTTATTGGCATGTGTGAGGTCCTAGATGCAATCCCCCAGCACTGACCCCCCCTCAAAAAAAAGAAGAAATTGAGTGGGCTGGGGGTAAAGCTTAGTGGTAGGGCACTTGCCTACCAGACATTAGACCCTGGGTTTCCATCCCCAGCACAGCTAGGGGCTGGGATCAGAGGTGGGGGGCAAGAGATAAAGAGATTAAGCTAGTTAGGACCAAAGTATATTCATCACCAGTCAGCAAATTATTCAGTTATTCCTGCTTTGTTACTTTTATTCTTTCCAGGGTTTATTTATACAACTGTTGACTGTTGTATGCCTTAGAAACTATTAACTCTTTAAAAAAGGTGTTTGGGTGATCAGAGGGGTATATTATAATTGCTGTTTTTTAAAATAAAGTCTGTCTTGATGTACTCAGTGCTTGTATTACTTACATGTAATTTCCTTTTCCAATCTCTCAACAGGCACGCTTTGTGCCCACCCCACCTCCAAATCATCTTAATTACAAGTCAGAGGGCAGGCTTAGTGAACAAGACTGGCAAGCACATTTCAAGGTCCCATGTTGTGGGGTTGATGCATCTCAACTTGAGGTACGTTGCTCTTTTCCATTTAAGTCACATGGATGTGCTCACATGCTTTCATGGCCTAGCTAAGGTTTCTGTCACCTAATCATTCTTTCTCCCATTCTTCTGCTGTCTTTCACACTCATCCTCATGCTGTGAAACTCAGATATTTGCTTGTTTCCTAATGCTTCTTGCCTCCAAAGAAATTGTTGCAAGCAGTAGATTTAGTGGCCGTTATTTGAATGATTTTGATTGTGATAAAGTACCTGCCTTCATCGTCTCTTCACTTCTCCACCCTTCCTTATTTATATTTTCCATTATCTTTCCTTTTTTTCCTCCCATGTAGTTCTAGGGATAGCTTACTGTTATCACTGTTTCTAGTAGTAGTACTACTGAAAGTAGTAGTAAACTTTTAGAATTGAAATAATGTACATGCAGAAAAGTGTACCAATTGTAAGTATACAGACTGATGATTTTTTTAAAAAAGTATTTTTTAGTTGTAGATGGACACAATATCTTTATTATTCTTTTTTTATTTGTTTATTTTTACGTGGTGCTGGGGACTGAACCCCGGCCTCACGCATTCGAGGCAAGCTCTCTACCACTGAGCTACATCCCCAGCCCCAGACTGATGAATTTTTACAAGGTTAATGTACCCAGAATCACCAACTAGATGGAGATAAGCAGTGTTACCTCAAAAGCTCTCCTTATACCCTTCCCCAGCCACTGGTAGGTAATTACCTACCTGAGATCTGAGTAGCTAATCATTACTCAGACCTTTAAGTCACCTGTTAAACTGGGTGTGGTGGCACACACCTGTAATCCCAGCAACTCGGGAAGCTGAGGCAGGAGATTTGCAAGTTCAACACCAGCCTCAGCAACTTAGTGAGACCCTGCCCCAAATAAAAAGGCTGGGAATGTAGCTCAGTAGTAAGGTACCCTGGGTTCAATCCCTGGCACCAAAAAAAAAAAAAAAAGTTACTTGTTAATTCTTCCTATTTTTAACTTGCTGTTAGTAGGTTTCTGACATCTTCTGGCTTTCTTAATTTTGAAAACAATTTCCAAGATCATTCAAATGTGCTTTGTTTCAACACTTTTCATTTAAATATATATGTATATAAAATAATCTTTGGTTTTATGATGAAACTTAGGATTTCACTATTTAAATTTATTTTTTAGGTTTGTGAATTGCACATAAAGGAGTATTATCTATAGTATTGATTTGGTCAGTAATAATTCTAAAAGCAATGTTATTTTTCAAATAATTTCATAAGGTATTGAGCCCTTCCCTACAACATCATTTTCTTAGTTGTCTGTAAATCTCAATCTTCCTTTCTGACAGTAATCTAAATTATTACTATGCGTTTTTTTTTTTAACTGAGGCTCAAATTTCTCACTCCACAATCTTTTTATAAGGAAGTAAATTAAAAAATTAATATTATTTTATAGTCATGCAATGACCATGGTCATATGAAAGAATGACCATGCATCTCCCCTCTGCATCTCCCCTGCCCTAGCCTATTTTTTCATCTTCATTTGAGGAAAAACATCACTGATTCTTTTTGTGTAGAAGATTTTATTATGAACTGTTGACTATAAGTTATGATAGAAAGAAGTCACTGTCACTGTTTTCATGTGAGAAAAGATTAAAGTCACTCTTCTGTTTTTAAACCAAAACAGGTAAGGTAAAAATGTTTGATCTTTTGTAGATTCGAGATTCAGGCTGACCTTAGATGCTTTTGTATCTGAACCCGGATTCTAAGGATCCATCCTTTCCCTAACATTTTGTCAACTACCTTATCTACCACACCTTTCCCAGATCTTTTCATTATCAAAGGATTATGGCATTTGGATATTTCCTTTCTGTATTTCTGTGAAACCAAGCCCCTGATGTGGCTGTCAGCAGATGCTGCATCACATTGATTGTTCCAATTGGTACAGAGACAAGTGTCAACCGGAGCAGTTTCTCCCTTTAGCTGTAGAAGGATGAAGCTTTTAGGTACCATTTCCTCATGGGGGATGTGCATGCTACTTTTTAAAGTGATTTAAACCCCTGTCTTATTCAAGCCTTACGTTAGGAGGCCCTTGTTCCTCTCTTGGTCACATAATGATGTTATTAGTGCTTAACTTTTCCAAACCTCAGTGTAGGTGACTTTTTTTTTTTTTGGCAGAGCAATTATTTTTGTTCTGTGCTCTGATGTGGTGTTCCTGTGAGTAAACACCAGAGGATTTGAGATCCACAATACTTTGGCAGAGAACTAACCAAAAACTGAAGGCATGTCTGTACATCTTATTTACAACTTGAACCATGATCTTGTCCCCTGAAATCTTCAGGCTGTTCTGTCTGAGGCTTCTATATGTTGAAATGCCCAGCCCAGGCCGTGAGAGCAATCTGGCAAATGTGTTGTTGTAAATAGGAAGTAACATGTACAATTCTAACACATACTTTCACAGGAGATAAGGGACAGTGATTGAGACTATTGAAGATGACAGCACTATGTTTTCTTCCCTCATTTGAATTCTCAGATATCCTTAAGTGCATTTTGAATTAGTTAATCCATAAGCTATTAACCCAAATACATGTCCTAAGTTTTTATAAGAATAAGCAATAGATTTGATATCTCTAAAGAGGAAGACTTATAAAAGAATATAGGTGCAAAGTTGAATTTATTCCTATGTAGACACTAAATTAGGTTCAGTAATTGGCATCCCTGTGTCATGTTTTAAATCTGAATTAAGGGCTGCTACATTCAGATTTGGCTAGATCGTCTAATAAATTGAAACACTAAGGAGAATTGTTAAATAAGCAAGTTAATTTTTCCAGGTTCCTTAAAGTTTAAATCCAGCTAGTACTCCAAAAGTTTTCACAACCATCAGATGTTACTACTCAGGAACACTTGGCTATTAAAGACAGTGTTTCATCCCTTACAAGGATGGTAATGGAAAAAAATTAGGAGCCCGTTGGAAAGCCAAGATTTAGGTGTAAATGTTAGGTGAGTCTTAATTTTGCAGCTGAGTACCTTCATGAGTAAAGAGGATGGTTAATATCAGAACTATAAGAGCTATTTTAAATCTCACTTTCTTCACTTTTCATAAAACTTGCAGAATAGTGGAATAATAGTTCATCTCTGCATATGTATGTGTGTTTTAAAGAAGGATCAATGTTTTACTCTCCTCTCATCAAATTACATCTGTAAGTCAAGGGGAAAAAAGCAACTTAGATTATGATCTAATTATTCGCAAAGGGAACACCTGAATTTGAATTATTGTTAGTTTTACTTTTTCTCTCTTTTCTTTATAGTGAGTCAAAAAAATTTTCCCTTTAACTTCACATAGAAAATGAAACTTAATACAATAAAACAGGGATGGCAGGTTTCACAAGGGAAAAAGGCTGCTGTCAACTTTTTTCCTCAGGAATATGGAAATTTGGGTGGATTATCTGTTCAGAGGAGGTTTCCTTTATTAATTCTTTCTCTTTTTTTTTCCACTTAAGACATCTGTTAACATTTCACACAGCCCAACAGATGTTGCAAAGCAAGTCCCATACTTTGTTCTCAAGAAAAATGACATTTCCTCAATTGGTTGCCCCACCTCTGTGACTGAGTCCAGCCTGCTGCTTCTGCATAATTTGCATATATTAAGTTATATACCTTAATGCATTACAAATTTGAGCTTCAGCATTATTTTTATATGGCAAAATCTAGTTTGATTAGAAACTAGTTTACATATTGCTCTAGAGTTGAGAGAGGGGAAAACATAATTAAAATTTCCTTTCAGAATGGCAACCTAATTCCACATACAGAAGGGAAGTTCACATTTTTTCCTATAAAATAAGTGAATTACAAAAGCTTGAGTTGTTTGCCATAAGGAAGTGCTGATTGTCATGTGATGTGGAGCGTCATTTTTATTATTTTGGCAAGAACAGGGACAGTTTTGTCTTGACAAGCCATTAGATGAATACCAGCGTGTGTCACATGAAAAACCACTGATCTTTAACCCAGCTCTGTACTTAACCAAGCCTTGAAAATGAATAGTGAATAAAAGGAAGAGCAAAGGCCAGTTTACTGTCATTACAGATTACAGAATCTGTTAACAGCTGCTGAACTGAACCCAGGGAATTACAGGTATTGTCCTGAAAACCAGTAGAAGTCCTGGAGATGCTTCTTAAATTGTGTACACAAACTATACATTTATTTTATATTTGCTCCGGATTTACATTGTTGGAAACATAGCTAGAAAAAAAAAATCCTTGAGTACTTTCTCAGTGTAGTGCATGTGTGCCTTTATCACAAAACCATATGTATTTACAAAGAACAGTCTCAGTGAAGTTTTTCTGCTCCCAGTTATAGAACTTAAGAAAGCAAGGGACTTTTAAGGAACAAAATAGAAAGTATGCAGGGTTCCTCCCCTTAAAACCAAAACAGAACAAAATGCACCCCACAAATATTTATGCAGAGCAAGATCTTTTCACTTGCTTCTTTTCATATGGTGGCTGGTTTTTGCGTCAACATGTGATTTATTTATTTATATATTTGTTTTATTTATCATTTTTAGAAGATGGAAGAAAAGGTCTAAAACCCACCTCAGTACCCAAATATTGAAAAGATCAGTAACATTTTAAACAGTCAGTTGTGGGAATTACTGCTTACAGAGCTAACAAGAAAGAACACACTTTCTTACTCTGCTGGTGGGATTGCATCCTGCCTCCCTATAGTCTTGTTATCCCACACTAACTGAAATGCAAATTCTTTGGAACTAATTGGATCTCATTGAAGGTACATGCACAGTGTGTAGTTAGTTACATGCAAAAAGGTTTTAAAAAATAAAAATTTCCCGTAATTACAACTTTTAATTACTATCTAAAGCATTAGAATCTATAGTATGGTTTAGAATATATATGTCTTGACTTTTTAACAGATTACTAAAAACCAAACATGACTTACAAAATGCTTGATAAGGTGCCCATTCAAAAGTTACAGAAAAAAAAATGTTTAATTGCAGCAATCTGTAAATTGGATTTTATTAAACTCCTCTGAAAATGTTTTTTTTTTTTTTTTTCAAGTTTAGAATTTAGTATCTTAGGGCCAATATATTCTACTGACGGCATGTTAAAAGTGCAGTCCTTTTCTTGGAACATTTTAAATGTTAAAATATTATAAGCATCAGAAATCACTTTCAAAAGTTGAACCTACTTTACCATTGTGGAAGGTATTGAGTTTCTTACTTTGTGTATTTGTGCTACAGATTGTGATGAGGGGAGATGGTCACATTCTCACAATATCTTTAATAATTTTGGTGTCATTAGACCTACTTGATGTACTACTTATTTCACATGGTCCATCTCTAACTATCAGGAAATCTGAGAAAGCTAACACATGGCCTATGGTACTTGTGGTCTTTTAACCTGAAATACCTGGATAGACTCAGGGCAGCAGAAAGCAATCATTGTGGAAGTGACATCCATTTCATTCCCCTAGTTTTAAATAACTTTGTTATACAAATGATTCCAGATAGTTACTCCCTAATTTCCAGAATAAATAACCAATGAAAAGACTCAAGACATCTTTGTGCTTTGTAGGTTTTTTTGGGGGGTGGGGTTGGGTGGGGTGGGGGACCTGTGTCCTTACAATAGTTCAAGTCTCTCTCCCTTGCTAGAGAAAATTATTCTAAGATCAAGGATTCTATACTTCATATTCTATATGGAAGTGAGTGGAAAGTTCATATAATGTATTTTGGGCATTTCTAGAGGGGTCAAATTTGTATTTTCCAAAACTTACTTAAAAGAAGATTTATAAACTTAAAATCTACAAAAAGCACAACATGTTTTATCTTACATATTCATTTATGGGTAAATCTTTGGGTTGTCTCTTATTAAAACTTGTCCTCTGAACTAGTCTTATCAACTAGTGAAGATTTTGTTTGACCAAATCAGTTTAGCAGATGAAGTCTCATATATTTGCTGTGAACATATTTTTTAAACCTTAGGAAGATATCCTGGTGTCTTAAAGGCGTGGCTCTGGCAGTAAAATCTAGGTAATAGTTACATTGCAGACCTGTCCAGCTAGAGCAGCGTTAGACCCTGCCTGCTATCTAAAGAGCTCAGTTTGCCTACTGTGGGTAGCATTTTGTCAGAAGACTGCTGGCTGGGCATACCAGATTTGGATGTATTAGCTAGTCAGCCTAATAACCCTGTACAGACTGTATTGATTTTCTAGGAGAGAGTTTATGAACTAAATAAACTTGGGGTTGGTGTCTTAATAAACTGCTTCTCTCAGTCTGTCACATTTAGTTACGGAGCTGTGCAGTTTAGGGGGAAAAAAGGCTAATTCTGTTACAGATTGTTCACAGCAGGGTCTCCAAATTAGCCCTTTGTTTTGTAATGCCACCTTGCTTGGGCTCGCTTTGAGCACATTTCTCAGTTTTGCCCTAATGAGTTGCAACACTGATAATGTGGCTGATGATCTTTCATTGATTTCACTATCACTTGCTTGTCTGGTAATTGATCCGTTGCTGAGCCTCTAGTTAATTATATCGGCTTTGACATGGCCCGGTCCATGGGGAATTTCAAGTCTTGCAGAATAACAGTTTTAATAAAAGAGTCTATTACTGCAGGTGCTTGCTGCTGCATGCCAGTTGATTTTTGTGTTGTTAGTGTGTGTGTGTGTGCATGTGTGTGTGTGTGTGTGTGTGTGTGTGTGTAGGATACCTGGAAAGAAGAGGATTGCAGGACTGAAAGAAAAAAGGGGTGGGGGCTGGCAAAAGAGGAAGAGGGAGTGAAGGAGAGGAGGAAGGAGGGGGAGAGGCAAGGAGAGAGGGAGAGTGAGAGCGAGAGGCGAGAGAACACGCAGGCAAAGCGATACAACAGAGCATGAGTGGAGCGAGGAGGAAGCTTGCTATTGACAGTGTCCTTAAGCCTCCCACAAATAACAGCCATTAGTGGGAAGGTCAGGAGCTGAGCAGGCAGCTTGACTGAGGCACTGAGTGCCACTTCAGAAATCAAGAGGCTAGCAAATTTTAGAGGGAGTTTAAGTGGGTAATAGCTAGCAGTAAAGGTACAGTCACCGTTGACAATTGACTCATAGGGGCTTTTCCCGTCTCCCCCCCTGAAGAATATTTTTATTGACCACAGGTGGACTTAATATATTTTAAGGCAACAATTCTTTGGGTTCTTGTTTGTTTCCTCTCAGATATTGAATTTGCTTCTTTTGAGACTTTTTTGTGCTTAATGGTGGTGAACTGGAGGGAAGTTTAACAGAAAAGCTTTCAGGAGATGTCGGTTCTAGAGGAGAAGGCACATTTGTGTCAACATAGTGTACGTTTTCTCATCTTTTCTCATTGTCCACTAATGACACAGAGCTGCCATTGAAGCTCTTTTCTGTTTCTTTTGTTGTTTCCAAGAGTAAGGTTTATTGTTATTCTTTAGTTAAGAAGGAGCAAGGAGAGTGGTACATTTGTCCTCGATATTTGTAGGTGGTTGAAGATTAATGTTCCTTACATTTTAAGTTTAGGAGGGATGGCTTTTTCCTGCTGACTACTTTTATGAGATGGCATGAATTTAGCTTTCCATTTTGAAGTTACAATGTTTATGTACAGTGAATTTTGCTCAGTTTTGCTTTTCCATAAATAAGGCCGATAAATATTACCTAATAAATAGATGTTTTGTTTTAAAACTGGTTTAATTAAAAATACAACTTGCTATCAAGGCTATATTTCATAAAGCAGAAAAAAATATGGTAGAATTTTCCATAGAAATTTTGAATGAAAAATCGAGTTTTTATATTTATTACTTTTTACAGGCTTCTTTCTTCCCTCTCTTTCTTTTTTATGATTTGAAAGGATATTGTAGATGCTTCATTCAGGAACTTTAATAAAGGATTTTGTTCTACTTTTGAGCTTTAAGGTACACTTTTTTCCTTTGCCATTCAGTTTCTTATTACTTCATCTCCAGTTTAGTAATTGATGGCCTGAGGTACAAAATAGCAAGTAGTATATATTTATTTTGCAAATATGTATTGTCCATTTCATGTTAAACTGCTAGGTTTACTTGTTTACTCTTTAGAATATAAGGTCAAGTCTGTATGTATGTTATTTTCTCTATGAGTTTTTATGTGGTTATAAATAGCCCAGCACATACTATCTGACTAGATAACATTTAGACAACAACTGAGCCAACTTTACATTCTTTTCCAGCAGAATATTTTACTTTCTTCCTGTATAATTAAAAAAACATACTTACATATCACAGTTTTAGAAATGTTAAAGCAAGGACTGGTGTTGTATATTGCATGTTATATCAAAAAGCATTGTTGGGGAAAAATGGAGGGGAAGGGCCCCAGCTTCCCCTCACCCTGCGCACAGGGATCCTGGCACTGCTTGGAGTGTGCCTCAGTGTGTATGTATCTGTGTGTCTGGAGGGGTTAGTGCAGGGTGTCATTTGGTGCCTGACAGTGGAACAGTGCAGTTGACTCTTAGCTCTGCTATCCAATGACATGCAGTGGCTGAGGGTTTGAAGCTGATGGTTGGGTCTCCAGTGCTGCCTGCACACCTGACAGGCAGCTGTTAAGCTGAGCAAAGGCAAGCTTGGGGAGTCGCAATCTATGCATAAATGATAGGGATATCTGTGCAGAAGGTGCGAAGGAAGCTCTGACCCCCTCCCTCCCCCAAATCTTCCCCTTCCCAAATGAAATGCACAGTTCAGGCAGCTTCTTAACTACACTACACTCCTGCTACTGGCTGCCAAGAGGCTCAAAAAATCCACCTTCACTTTTCAGTCAGAAGAGGCAGAAGTGGATGTGAGAGAAAGAGAGACACAGAGAGACAGAGAGCCAAAGAGGGCAAGAGACTTGACTTTAAGAGACTCCTGTACTGACAACTCCATGCAGTTCGGAACCAGAACGACTCCGGCTGAACCAGGGTTCATGGGGACATGGCAAAACGCTGATACTAACCTCTTATTCAGAATGTCCCAACAGGTAAGTTACTTTCATTTTTTTTTTTTTAAAGAAACCTCGAATTGTCTTGTGCACTTTTGTTACTGGTATTTTTCTTCCATGTTTTTGAAAATGTGATCACTTCATAGGCTTTGTTTTGTCATAACTGTTATTGGAATGTGCAGCGTTACTTCATGGTTTCCCAAAGGGCTCCTTAAAAGAAAAAGGGGAAAGGATACTGAAGTAAAAGAAAACCAAGGCATTTGTTGCAAAGTTTCACAGTACAGCCTGGGTCATGCGAAGACTTAATTTATTTCTTTGTTTTCTGTTAAAAAAAAGAAAAAGCCACCACCCAACAAATGTGTCTTTCTATCTCTACGAATCACTCGGTCAAAGTGCCTGCTATCTCGGAGTCCTTTCTGCAACCAAACAGTCATAAAATCTAGGGGCCCCTCACACTGCCCGACTGACTTCTTGTGGCTGGATTCAGACCTGCGGGGAGAGAGGAGGCGGTGAGGGCTTCGCTGCCGCGCGGAGGGTCAGCACCGAGGGTAGCTGAGGATGGCGCATGGTGGGCTGCGCCGGCTGGTGCTCCAGTGCCGGTCGCCTGCCCTGCGCTTGCCCCGCGCTCCCAGCGCCACCCGGCTCGGGCTCCCGCGCGGCTCCTGCTCGGCACGCCCGCCCGCCAGCCGCTCGCCTCGCCTGCCCGCCCGCCGGCGCACTCACACTCGGGCGCAGCCTCGGCGTCCTCCCCAGAGCCGCTCCTCCGTCCGGGCCGCACCGGAGGCAGCTCGGTGTGCTCTCTGCCCAGAGAGCCGCTGTGTGAGCGCGAGGCCAGCGGGAACTGATAATTAATCACCGGCCGGCAGCTCGTACCATGCGCTCCGTGATACGCGCCCTGCGCGCCCGGCTCCTCTTGCACAATTGCTGGCTCTGCGGCTCCGCGGGGGAGCCGAGGGTAAGAGGAAGCGAAGGGGAAACAACCCAGAAACTTTCATCTTGGACTGTGCTCAAGTGAGGGAGGGAAGTTCCCTGGTGCCTCCCTCCTTAGACACGTCTTGCTTTTTCAAAAGCCTACACCAAACCCACACAAAGCAAGACTTAGTTTATCATCCACACCGCACGAAAGTAGTCCTGACACATACACTGGGATTTTAAGTAGATGGCGACGCTTAAGAAATTGATGGTTCACCGATTTTGTAACTGCTTTTTAAATGACCTCTTTTGTATGTAAGAGTTCACAGAAATTAAATAGTTTGAGTTAGTTTTTTTTTGAAATTGTTGACTGAAGAAAGAAAGAAAATAATTTGTCACACTGTAAACTGCCACAAGTTTAAAATGCATTTGCCAAAGATAGAACATATAGCCAAGTCTTGCAGCATTTCAGATGGCAAACATTTTTATCACAGAGTTCTAGATAGGATAAATGGATGTGAATAAGGTGTATTTTGACATCCTGTAGAGGGACCCTGATTACTGCCTTTACAGTAAGCTGGGATTTAAATACAATCAACATAAACCCAATAAGCAACTCTTTATGTGCCATTTCCCATTCTTGCAAGTGAAAAGTTCATTTCCTTACAGAGATGCTCCTTGTCAGTGCAGCATGCTTTGAGAGAGGTGTTTTTCTGCCGCACATTCCTGCCTGGGTGGCTCTCTTGTGGTTGGAACACACTGTGTTTTCACTAACCTTAGAACCAAATAACTTGTGCCACACTTTTAAAATTAGATGTCACCTTCAGGGTTTTCCTTAAGTTAGTGGAGGTTCTGTGTGTGTGTGTGTGTGTGTGTGTGTGTGTATGTGTGTATGTATGTTTTGGAGGGGAAGATTGGTTTTGGTCTCCCTCTAGCTAGAAAAGAGTTAATAAAACCAGATAGAGATAATGATCAATTGATAAATGGCTATTGAACCACATAGATGGTGTTAGATTGCTTCTTTGGCACTAGCCCATTTCCAAGTAGATTTGAATCTAAGGAGACTTTAAGTCATGCAAAACATTTTACTAAAAAATAAACAAAAGTAAATTATACAAATGATGGGTCAAAAGTAGGAAAATATATCTTTTAGAGAAACTTGTACAACTAAGCTGTCATGATGTCGTTGATCCAGCTGTTTCTGTGTGGGCATACAAAAATCTGTTTTGTGGTGTACCTGTATTAAGTATGTGTAATAGTGAGCATTGGTGACTATATGAAAATAACCAAATTATAGGGAAGTAATTTATGCTTAATGATGCCATTTAAAACTAATATTAATTATACTATTTATGAAGGTTGAAAAATCACAATTTAAAAATGTATTATTACTTAACTATTTTTAATATGTTTTCTTTATTATTTTTTTAAAATTTCAATGTAGTTAGCGATTCCCTCTCTCCCTTTTTTTCCTGTCATGGTTACTAAATATTTACCTTCTGTGCATTTTTGGAAAGCACGTAAAAGAGGGTATGAGTAACATGTGTATGTGTATGTTTTTCTCCTTCAAGATGACATTCCGGTTTGTATAAATATTGTGTAAACTTAAATTCAAACTATGTATATATCTAAGTCTGTGTGCTGTACATATTTAATGTTTGTTTTCCTTACCTATAGTTCATCAGCAGTGCTGATTCAGCATGAGTGTGTGTGTGTATGTGTGTGTGTGTGTGTGTGTAAGAGACACTATTGAAGTCAACAATTTTGAGAAATATTAGTTCAATATCCATATTAAGCCAATTTTTGTTACAGGAAAAAGTTTGTTCAATTTAATCAAGTATGCAAGATTTTGTATATCTCATTTCTAAGGCATAATAGGGTTTTTCTAGATGATTTTAATTTCTAAGTAAAAATTTATTCAGCTCATAAAATGAATAGAATTTATTTGGCACATTTTTTATTTCCAAATTTCACAGTATAAAAACTAATATTTCTCTTATTATTTCTTTAAACATTAGAAAAGACTGATGGGTAGGGCTATTATAAAATGTTTAAAAACTTTTAGTATTTAAGTAGAGAAAAATTTGTGGGAAATGTGTCTTATGATAAATTGGGAAGCAGGGATGTAAACATCTTTATCCTTTATTTAATATGTGCAAAGTTGGATTTCTTTAAATATAAATCTTTCATTCTGTCTAATGCTAAGAAAAAGACATTACAATCCAAAATCAGTTTAGATTTGGTGGGATTAATTATGTTCCCTAAAGTTTGAGATGTGACTGTTTGACTCCATTTTCCTCCTTCCAACATTGAAGCTTAATTTTCTTTTTTTAAAAAATCATTTCTTTATATTCAGATGAATATTTGAGAACCTTGAAGGGCATAACTATTGACTTTTGTAAAGGAGTTCTTGGGTCAGTTTGATCAGTGACAGGTCAAGAATGACCAGAAACCTTTCACTCTTCTCTGCTCATTTCCTATAGCCCAGAACCTTATTTTGTCCAGTATATGCTCATGAGATACTGTTAAAAGCAACAATTAAGGCCTGCTTTTGGAAAGTTCAAGAACATGAATATATATGTGTGTATAATATATGTATATATATATTAGACTTTAAAAGATGATTTTCCAATTTGTTATGTATTTTTTATAGTTTACAGAAATAGCAAATAAAATTCTTTTAATGAACTCAAGAGATGGAATAGTCTAAATTCTTAAGTCTTTTTAGAGAAACAAAACCATACAGGTAAATGACTATAGTCCTATAGTCCATATTTCACAAATTACTAGAGGCATTTATCTTTTAATATTGGTGAAGTATATTTAACCTGTTTCAAATAAAATGTAGATCCCTTAATAAGGTCTCCTTTCAGACTCAAGTGAAATACTAAGAATTATAAATGACTCTGTGCATCATTATGTAGTAATTTAGGATTCACCCAATGATGTAACAAAATTAACAACATAATTTCATTGTGAAACTGTGTCTTATTAAAGAACAACTGTCTGACATTCTCTTACAGTTGCTTTATTTAACTTCATGCAAATATTATTAGTAGTGACATTTTTCTATTGTGCATTAGATTCTCTCATTAGCATGATGTGTTAGTTATCACCAGAGAAATCATTTCCTAGATAGGTGAGGGGCAAACCAAGAAAGCTAAAAATTAAATCAGCGATTTATATTAATACCAGAGCATCTGCTCACCAGAGATATGACAGCAAAGTAAACTTTCTTGCTAGTATAAAATCTAGCATTTTTCAAAGAAATGATAAATAAAATATATTATAAGAAATATATAACAACATTGCTGGAATCCATTAAAAGCATGCTCAATATGAATTCTTCTCCCAATAGTTAGTTCTTTCAATTCATAAAGACAAAAGTACAGTCTCAGTTTGTGGGTTTTATATTTTAAAATGAAAATGATGGGTTTTTTTTCTGACTTCCTGCCCCTCCAGAAATAATTTGACTTTAAGTACTAACAATTTAAAAGGCACATATACAGTATTTCTTGTAAGTCAGATGCTTAATTGTGATGGTGGTTTGATTCTTTACAGTTCATACAATACATTTTCATTCTAAACCATATCCCACTCAAAATAGACATCTCCTTTAACATAGAATGAATTTTCTTGTTTAATAAGAGCCCTGAGTAAAGCAGTTGATAGTTAATGGTCTTTGAAAATGACTTTCATTGCCAGGCATCTTCCATCCCTAGGTTTCTTTCGGCAATTTTTCTCTCCTTCTCTTTTATTTCCTTCCTTACAGTTGGTGTATTTTGGTAATCATGTCTTTCTTTAAAAAAAAAATGACCAACCTTATGATCTCTATGCTAAAATAAATATTTATATTAGGAGGCGTACAATTTTAGCCTGTTGAATTATTAGGCTTCCACCCTTGATTTAGGTTTCCCTCTAGTTTGAGTGCTAATATGTTTTATTTTGAAGTTTAAACACTAGTCATTTATTCAAATATAATTCTTAACATCCATTTTGATAATATAACACCAAAATAAGAATATTTAGGTATTTGTTAAAGTGGAAATTATAGCATAGAGACAGGTACTTATGTTTTGGCCTGTACTTTGCAAGTCTATGGCTAACATGCAGGTTTCACTTAACAGGTACTGTCTAGTTTGTAATGAAATGGGAAAGTAGTAGGTCATGTACATATAGCATTCCACATGAATGCAAATAAAGCATTCATAAATATATTCTCAGATTTGTATGCCGTATATGTTAAAACCTGTGCATGTATTTCAAGTTTATTTTCAACATGAGACATTTAAATAAATCTGAACACAGTAGGTAAGCATTTTGAAATTATTTAATTTCACCTACTGTATTTTTCTGTCATCTGCAAACAGGTCCATTGTGTTTATATAATTCCTACCACCTTTTGCTAAGGTGATTTAAGTAACCACAGTTGAAAACCAAATCCCTAAAGGTCTAGATATCTTATCTATAATTATAGATATTTTTAATAATTGTATTTATAATTGTATCTTCACACTCACTGATAAATCCAATTATTTATGTATAGCTTTATGGAAATTGATTAATGCAGTAACAGGACTGATTTGGGCTTCCACAGCAGTATAGCCTCCCACTCCTGTGTCAGGGTTAAGAGCCACGGCAAATCCTCCCTAACTAATTAGATGCTGAGTAAGGCATCACTAAGAAGTTGGGGCAAAAGGGAATGGGTGGCAGCCAAGGCAGGATTGCAAGGACTCCAGTGATAGTGAAAGCATTCGAGTTTGCCAGGTCGTTGTGACACAGGGAGCCAATTCCAAAGGAACAGTCCGTTATAGATAGTGAGCTGGCGTCATCCACTTCAATGAAAAACAAAACTAGCAGTGTTTCTTCCTCTCCACCTGATGTGCATTACACACATTCACTCAGAGAAAGTTACAGTGGGCACCCACCGTTACAATCTGCTTTAGCCAGTATATGCCTTGTAAGCCTAAGTAGATAATGATTCTGGAGAGCCATAGAGGTATTTTCTGAAACTGGCCCTCTAGATTAGAACATATATCAAGGGGAATGAGAAGAAGTTGGAATTTGCTTTTACCTTGTACCCATAATCGGAACCATAGTGTTTAAATTATTTAAGGAGTTAACCCCCCCCACCCCGCACCCAAAGAGTGCTGTCAGAGAACTTTGTGGCAGTAGTGAAACCAGTGAATTGGGGATGCCTTTTTTGGCGAAAGAAATTTTCTCTGGGACTCCTGCTTGTTATTGTGGAAAGAACGTGGGACTTAATGGTTCCAAGATTTCCTTTCATTTAAGATTTGGAGCCTGGTTTGTTATGGGTGTAAGAGTATATTCTTCACCATGTGCAAATTTTCCTGTACTTTTTGTGGTAGATCGTTGTTGCTCAGTGACCACCCTTCTCTAGGTCTTGGTCAGAAGATTGTTGGTTGTGGAAATGGTTGATCTCACCTCTGTCTGCCAAAGCTGATGCCATTTTTATTTCCAGGAAAGCGGAAATTTGGTTTGGTGATTCTCACCTACTAGACCTGGGAGTTGGGGATTGGAGGGGTGGGGAAAGGGAGTCAGAGACCTTGTTCAAGGAACTTTAATAACTACTGAGCTTAAGAGGAAAAAAGGGAAAGGGGCATAGTTCAGAAACAACAGCCTGAGCAAAATAACAAGTAACAGAGGGACCCCTCCCCCCAAATAAGATAAACTAGTAAATGTGCAGGAAAATTAAGAAAAAAAAAATTCTGAGCAGCTCAAACTTTAAGAAGTCATAATATGTGAGGAGGGTGCAGATGACACTCCCAAAATGATGCCTGGTGTTGTGACGTCTGGATAACCCACATTTCCTCATTGAACATGACCTGTACTGCCATCACCTTTCCAGATTTAAAAGAAACTTTAGAGAATAGGAAAAGATAAAAGTATTGATTCTTTTTTTAATTTGTATGTTCCCTGTAGGAAGCCTCGCAAATTTCATAGTGTACATTGAAACCCTCAGGTGAAAAATTTATGACTGGCGTTCATCTGGGTGAGGACAGTGTGCAGTGTCATTCTGTTCAAACGCTGTGTGTAGCATTTCATGCCACAGAGTGCAGGGATCTGGAGAAGAGGGGAAACGCTGTATCTTTTGCTTCATTCACAGTTTTCCTTAATGGAAATGCTCCTGGAAAAACAACGCATTACTCAAACTGACGAGTTTAGAAATCAGATTCTCAGCTTATTAATCATCATTCCAATTAAAAAAAAGAATTGATCCTTTAACAACAAAATAATATGCCTTTGTTTTTCTTTAATTAAGCCCATCAGTTTTTCATTTTTCTCTGTAAAGAAAAGGAAAATAATCTTGAGCTGTAGGAAGTTACTCATTGAAACTACTGATTCCCTTGAGTGTATCTAACATCTTATTTACTCAATACTTTGGAACTGTATAATGTTATTTTGCTACTGTCTTTAGGGTTTATGTGTCATGGGGGGGGTGTTGATTTATAAATCTTATTATTTTTTTGTTGATAGAAATTTACTTAATGACCTAAATACAGGTTAGTGTGTTCTAACTTCCTATTATTTTTCTCAGAGACCTAATTTTTTTCTGACTTTATTCTCCTTTCTCCTCATTTTTCTTATTCTAAATTCTTCCTTACTTTTACTGGCTCCTTTTGACTTAATTTGAAGAGATGGAAATGTACCTATGACTAATAATAACTGAATAAATCAACCTTTTGCCAGTCCATCCTTCTAGCAGAGATGTAGGGAAAGAGGAGTTATCCTCATGTATGTGGTGACAGAGGGACTGTCCCAAGCTGTGCTGTTAGAAGGGTTCTTTAAGCAGGGGCCTGGGCTTATCATTCAGAGTTGCTGAATGGCAGCTCATTTTGATCCTTAGCCTGTGTAAGAAAGTGCTTAGCTGATAACTGAAGAGAGATTTTGCTTTCTTTTCCTTTTTTTTTGGACTATAAGATTTACTATTTTATACTATAGACTTACTATTTTATACTATAAGACTTAGTATCTACACGACAGCAGTTTCTTAGGAGGAGGAAAACAAAAGGGGCGGTACATTAGGTAGAGGATATGATGGAGACAAACTAGATGATAAGAGTTAACTGGAACACTTAGAAAAGGAATTGAACTGATGGCAGGGCCAATATGAACGGATGACGTTATGAAATGGAAATGTAAGACATGTAACACCTAAGGAGGATTCAGTGCCGTTTTGTATTAGTAAATGTTAACTCATTGTCTCACAAGGCATAGAGATTATTAAAATTGAAAAGATCAAAAAGTATTTTATATGGAAGACATGGCTTCCAGTATTTACCTGTTATTATGTTGTGTGATTGTCATGAATTTTTCAACTTTGCTAAAGTGCCTTTTAGTGGCTTTTGGTTCTCTAGATAGTTCTCAAGACTCACATTTGATGATCAGATTGCCTGAACTGGGTGTCTTCAAAGAAAAATTTCAGGGTAATGAATATTTTACATGACAAAAAATAATGACTTTCAGCTGGCTTAACCTAATAACAAAACTAATATTAAAACGAGAACCTCCATTAGCAGGATTTTAATAATGTTTTTTTTTCTTCTATTAAAATTAAAGCAAGAAAGATTTAATTGAGTTACATCATTAGGATGGCTATTTGGGGCACCTAATCAGGCATGGGTAAAGAAAGCTGCCCACTGATGTGCCCTCTGCCAGTGCCAGAGGGCAGTGGGCATGATTGGGATGCCATTTTCAAGATATGGGGAGTGAGTATACACCGAGTGTGTTCATGAGAATGTCCCTTCAGGAAGAATGCCTGAAAACATTATTTTTATTGAACTTCATGTCAGAACATAACTCAGAATCAGCAGTGTTATCTGGTATATCATCTTAATATTGCTTTGCTTTTCTTATTCTTCTTCTTCTTTTTGTAGGTATAAATACCTACAGCAAGTACAGAAAGAGTACCAGAAAGAAACAAAACCAAAGTCCTGTTCCAGACTTTGGAAAAGGACTTACTGCCTTGATATGGAAAATATGAAAAATCCCATATTGTCACGTGGTAGTGCATTTATAGGTGGTGAATAGGCACGCGGAAAGTGTCTTACCTTATTTGTTGGCAGGTTGATGACAATTAAGTGATTTATTTTTAGGTGTGGTGAGGATTTGTAAATAACACTCTGAAATGCAATCAGCCTGTGGATGGGTCACTCTTAAGAGGCATCCTATCCTAGGAATCTCACAATACTGGTGCCTTAGGCCAGATAGTCTTGTTGCTCTTTGAGAATAGCTTTTTGATGAAATTGCTTATTGTCATTCATTGGGAAGTCGGACAGTTGTTTCTTATTTTGTCATTGCCATTTTCAACATGCAGGAAACTGCAATTTTGTTCAAATAAGTTTTCAAATTTTTTTTAAAATTTGGGAAAGAGACACCAAGCTGAAATGCTGACTCAGACTTCAAACATCAACATTTCCCTTCCTATCCACTTTTTTTTGTTGTTCTTCTGAACACCTTTGACAACTAATCATGGGACTGGATAAATCTTAAAATATGTTACCAGTCCTATTATCTACTAAATAGAGTTCTTCATAGAGAAGAGTTTTTCATTTTTACTTTATCTTTGACATTTATTATAAATTAAGTGGGAAGAGGGGTAGAAGAGTTAGAAGTCCAACATCTGGGAGAGCTTGTTTCAGTAGGCAGCCTGGAAGCCAGAACCCTGGCTTCTTACAGGTGAGATGTGTTATGGGAATAAAGGCCTTGTGCATTTAATGAACCCCGCCTGCCTGTCAGCTTGGTTTTTCATGCACCATTGTTGTTCAAATAAGAAAAAGAGAGTGTTCACAGCCCGTGGTGGTGAGATTAGAGTAATGAAAATGAAGTGTTAATCTGTTGATAGGAAGCACATCCTATATCCTGCATCCCGGCCACATTCATGCATGTATAATATATTCCAGGTTTTCTCATGACCAGAGACGCTTGGATGTTCATTGTATTAAAAACACCCTTTTGTTAAAAGTGAGAAGTTGGCTGTTTTGGCTTGTGTAAATAGTTATTTTAAATAATTTCTTAATAAACCAACTGCTGCCTGCCTTCTGAGGATTCTGATAACCCACTGCTCCCGTGTGTGTTCCTGTACTTTTGATCTTATTTCTTTACAAATGCAGAGTGTCGAGATGATTCTTCAACATAAGTTCCACCGAGATATCCTTTTGTAGAAATCAGTGCTTAATAGAAAGGAATTAGTGAGAGAAATACTTTTCTCCCCATAGGACACAGATTACATAAAATTAAACATTCACTATCATTATGTTTTATTTTCATCCTAAAACAATAGTGCAAACAAAAGTAATAAAACCAGGAGTCTTCTAAACTGGCTTACATATTTGCAGTCAGTTTCTATGATGTGAACCTGAGGAGACCCCCTTTGAGCTTTGGTCATCAAGGGAAGGAATTGATTGTGTGTTTTCCAAAACTTGCTTTTTGGAATGATGTAGAAGGTAAATCAACATGAATTATACTTTGCCTAGAATTCTTGTTTTAATCTTTTTCTTTTACTATTTTACTCAGTACTTACATATGAAGTGTTATTTTTCTTTTTAAACAAAGCCCCAAACTTTAAAAAGAAAATAAGTTTAGGCTCAGATTGTAGCAAATAAGTAAATATAATAATGTGAACATTGGTTCAGGACCCTTTACAATGCATGCTGTGCTATAAGATCTTCAACTTAAAAAGCACCTTAAGAAATTGTTTGGAAAGAAGTGTAAAAGGAGAGGAGAGAGGTAAATTAATAAAGGATTTCCAGGTGTCTGTTTCTAATTGCTCAAATTTCAAATATAATGGAAATTAAGGAAAAATGTTTCCCATAAGGAATATATCATATTGTCACTCAGGTATCAGGCCTGAAATTGTATTCATGGGTATTTTCTCTTTTCCTGTTCAACTAGGGGTTAAGGAATGCAGTATAATCGTTATGATTTTGTGAACTGTTTACTTAAAGTTGTTGAAGTTGTTAAGAATCAAGAGAATTTGGGGATTAAAGTCTGATTGTGAAGTATATTTGGCATATGTTCAAGGATTACTTTCTTTAGGTAAAAATGAAAGAAAAAATGTTTCTCTTAGGAAGGAAGCACCTAATTAAAAAAATAATCTTTCAAGCATGTGGTCTAATGATGAAACATAATTATAAAACACTACCCTGTAGTTGATCCAAATCTTACCCTAGTAAGTTGATATATCACTGGTCATAGCCTACATCGTACAATTTGCATGAACATCTAAGCTTTCCCTCGACTGGAGTAATACATCAGAGTTAACCTGTTTTTAATATAGATGAGTAAAATGAAAAGTTACTTTCTTCTTTCTGCTAAATGGGATATTTAAAATTTGTAAAACCCACTAATATGTAGAAATGCTGTGACGTTGTGGTTGAATGGAAATAACGCAATATAAGAAAGTTTCTCCTTGCACTTGTTTTCGGTTGGGAGAAAGAGCAAATAAAAACAAGTACAGGGTGATTTTGTCATAGACATCTGCTTCTAAGTAACAGTCATTTTTAAAGAAATATTGCCATGACTTTTTAGGTCATTTGAAACCTACAAAAGTGGCTATTTGATGTAAATGTCAGATGGTGGCATACATGTGGAGTCAGTGAAGATAAGTATTTGTTATGATGCTATTTATGCATTTTAAATGTTGATTTTAAAAATTTACCTTGAAGACATATCCTGTTTTCATATTAGGGTCCGTTTTCACTTAAGTACGTGATAGCTCTAGCAAGGAAGTGCAGAAGTGTTAACATGTGAGGTTGTAAAATGGATGTCAATCTGAGTAATAGCTTGCCATGGACATCTTTTCTGGATTGCAGAGAAGAATGTGGTTGATTGGCGAACAGGGTAAAAGCTTGTTGCATCACCCTACAGAGCTAGGTCACCAGTTCTGAATTTACCATTTAAAACACTTTTTAGTTATGAAAATGACTTGGTGTGGTGGTTTATGCCTATAATCCCAGTTATTTAAGAGGCTTAGTTTGGGGGGATCATTTGAACCCAGGAGTTCAAGTTCCAGCTGGGCAGTATAGTGGGAGACCGCCCCAACTTTAATAAAACAAAACAAAAAACTACAAGAATGAGTCTCTTGCTTCATGCTTAAATTTTATTGAACAACTCTATTTTGAATGAAACCTGCTACCGATTGGCTTCTGTGATACAAACTCAAGAAGTATGTATTTTTAAATCTCTGTTTAAGAACCCTCTTGTTACTTTCTTCCACAAACTCTGCGAACTCTTTGCAGTAGTATGAAAGTTTAAAGATCAAGAGTTGCCTAGAAGGGCCATGTGGAGGTAAAGAGAATTAAACCAGTGGAGTGGGTCTAGTGGGGACCGTGGTGAACCAGAAAGCTACATCTCAACCACAGTGAGGTGGCTGCTCCTTGGTTGCAGCCAGTCATTGCCAGGTGAGAGTGCAGGCCTCATGTTGCCAGCTCTTCTTCTTCTTCTTTTTAATGAGAAGCCAGAAATCCAATTTTTTATATGAAATCTCTTGATTTTGAAATCTTGGCAACCTATTCAAATATTTTAAAAACTGTGTGGTCCAAGCAAAACTCATCTGCAGGCTGTATTCAGCCCACTGGCTGCCAGAGAGAAACCTCTGTTTTAGATAATATTTTAATGGATGAAGATAATAGTTTCATTGCATGTGATCATTCATCTTGGGAATTCCCCACTGAGATGAACTGAATTCTTCATTTTTTTTTCCTCCCCACAATTAAAAGAAAAGATTTAGTAAATATATTTCTGGTGTTACTGGTTTTGATGTATAGCTTTTTTTCCTTGTGACCCATATCCAAAGAAAATAATCAAATGTGTGGGCAAAATGAAAATAGTCAAATGATTTAAATAAAGGTGGAAATGTAAGGATTTTAAGAGTTATGGGGAAAGAAAAGGAGATTTCTAATCCTGAAAAGAATTCCATGATTTGTGTAAGTAATTGACATAGACAAAAAGCTGAATTCAACTGTAAAAAGCTTTTCATCTCACCTTTAAGCAGTGAATTCTTGGCCCCAAATCTTTGCGGGATTGCTATAATTTACCAGGCAATTGATTATGATGTCACAAGGAAGAGATGGACCACAAGGGGAAAACTTCCCCATACTAATTCGTGCTAGGCCAATATTTTATCCTTGCTTCAAGAAAGCATCATTTATATTGTATAAGATGAGGTTTTCAATGCCTGTCTATATTTTTTGAAGGGGCTCTTTAAAGGAAATAATCTATTCATAATTGAAATTCTCTAGGCAAATCAGATATCAACTTTTTCAACAGAACAGGTAATTAATTGGTTTGAATTTCAAATTGAAGGTCATCCTGTTATTGATTTTCGTGGGAACAGGAAACAAGAACATCTTGTTAAAATGATCTGCAAGTGGGACCTAGGTGTGCCTCGGTTCTGTCTAGGGTCTTGTCACTGGACAGTGTCAAAACCCAATCAGAAGGAAGCCATCTCTGTTGTAAACATAACAAGCTGTTGGTTTGCTTCCAGGACTGCAGAGAAGAGCTGAACTGGAGAAAAGACCAGAGATTAACATTTCGTAGTATTCTATTAAGGCAGGTATTTCAAATCAAGAGCTGGTGCAGCTTCTAACAAAACATCTGTCAGTGTGTCAGAGGGATGTTGGAACACCACCTTCAAGAAGTTCAGCATCAACACAGCTGTGACTTAACACTTTCAGAAACCTTTCAACTGGGAATTAGATAAAATATCTTTAATACAAGAGGAGGGGAGCACTGAAGCAAGGGGGTGGTGACAGGGGAGGATGAAACAATACACCTGGGAGATAATATTAATTTTTTAAAAATAATATTTATGCCTGTGTTTGAGAGAAGGGTTTCTTGTTCCACATGCCAGGCTATTTTAAAGCGGTCATTCTCTCTTGGCTGTGTTTATACTGTTTAAGGATGGTATAATGTACAGGCAACACAGACAAGTGGGTGGCAAACACTGGGGCCTTTCTAAACTGCAGTGTTTTTGAATGTTAGCTGGGCTAACCAAGTTGAAATGTAACGCAGCTCTTCTTATGGTTCAAAGTGAAATTCTTAATAAAAAAAAAATAAATAGAAGAGCAAGTCTTCTATTCTAAATACCCTGGAGCTGTGAATGCAGTTATTTCCAAGTTGACATACTTCTGTACAGGCATGACAGTGGCACCAACCATCTACATTAAGCCCTAACATTCCACAGAACCATTTTAGGTTTATTATGAGCTTCAAAGCCTGCTCATCCCCAAGAGAATATCAAGTTTAAGCATGTCACTGTGCCACAGTCACAGTTAACTTTCTTGAATTGAAAAGTACCTTTTCATAGGCAGATTTTCTTCAGGTGACCCTTGAAATTTCTTAGTTCAGTACAGAATGGTTTCTCTGACCCACTTTTGCTGCCTTCCTGAAAGCTGTAGATTCATCCTGCTGGCCCTGGTTGGAAACTACCTCTAAGTAAATTGGCGCTGGTCACAGTTTGTGTCAACACCTTCTTTCAGCTTCCTGGAGCTCAAGGCATGGATCCTGTCCTCCCCATTCCCAGTTAGGTTTTCATTGTAGTCATTAAAAATGTAGCTGAGGGGGGAAATCAAGAACATGTAGAATTGCTGCTGCTGTTATGATATTTAGATGTTTCTCACCATAGGAGACTGAAGATTTGGAGAGGATCATGGACTGATTTCCTGGGATATTTGTTCTCTCCTTAAGGAAAGGAAGTCTCCATTTCCTGAATGTAAAATTTCTTCTCTTGGAGCCTCCTAGTTTTTAATTCCTACCTCAGTTAATAAACCATCTCTGTCTATTCCTTGCATCTCAGAGATGGAACCTGACGGACTAGTCAGCATTGCAAAGGTCACCTTAAAGCTATTGGCAGAATATGCTGCCCTTTGTTGCTCAGCCATGATAATGCTACTGTAGCAGTTAGCTGGATGTATTAGACTGCAGGACTTTTCCAGAATACCAAATTGTCTATTCAGTTCTTTTAAACACCTGATGGAATGCCCATTCAAAAGCTGTCTCAAGTGTATTTTTGAAAGGGGTCTTAATGATACTTGAAACGTCAGTGCTTTGGCCACAGGAGAGATAATCTATGCAGAGTGTGTGTTGGGTTGTTTGGCTTCCGTAAAAATACTTTAAAATTATTCTCATCTTTCTGAGTTTTTCTGTAGTCTGAAAATACTGATGTTCTAACAAGTTTGAAAATTCAAGGTATTTAAAAAGTTTCCTTTTTTAATAGTTTGTCTTCTGTTAGTGCCACAGTACTTTAAGATTATGCTTTTGCCTTTTTTAAGGAGAAAAAAAACTTAAAAGCTTCATTTCTTTTCATATTTACTCATAATACAAAAGTGTGTTTCACCCTTTTTCTATCTTCAAATTTCACAGTTTATTTACTGAAATACTACTTAAATTATATTCAGTATTACAGAGGAACAATTAATGATCATGTTACTTGAGACAGGGGAACTATACTTGACATAGTTTTTAATTTGCATGCTTAAGCTGGTTTTGGTGGCTTCAGTACACTCTTGATACAATTCTTGTATATAGGTAGTGTCTTTATCTTGGCGCTTCCTAAATAGGAATGAGAAAAGATCCCAAGTGTAAGGTGCTGTGACTTCCACTAGTTATTTTCACTTATGCAGGTATTTGGGCCTAATTACTTTCCCAAATGTTTGCTTCGCCACCTATGCTTCCATCTGCTAGTTCTGTATGTCCTAATCAGATTGGGTAAGCCATTTACTCATTTAGAACTACTTCTTTGGTGTCAAAATGAAGACTTTGGGAAATCCCTTTAATTTATCTTTTAGTGTCTTTGAACCTCACAGCAGATTTATCCTGCTTTCCTTTCATGCATCCATTCAGTTGTTTCCTATCGAGACAGACAAGCCCATCTAAAGAAGAATATATTCCCTTTCTCTCTAAAGTAATAGAATGATCAAATAATTTTTTGTTGTAGTAATTCAACAGAGGGAACCAAACAAAATGACTTAAAAGAGAATGGCTATCCCTGAGTTGAGGCACTGAACAGTATTTGAGAACAAGTTATAGGGATAGAGAGTTTTGTGTTGTAGGTCCTTCAGGACCGAAATGTTGGTTGAAAGGACTTTCTTTTCTTTAACCCACAAGTATATTTATCTTAGAATAATAATCACTTCATGCTGTTCATTTTTTTTTTGTAGTTGACCCATTCTCCAGACCTTTAAAAAACTTTTTAAGTGGATGTAAATTCCATTTTAATTAGACCAGTGCAATCTAATACTGCAATGAGCCAGGAATGGAAGAAACATTCTGGATGTTAATACAACCCAAATCAACCATAGCCAGATAATTCCCCTGATCTTTGTAACAACCCCCTTCCCCACCTCCACAATTAAATGACCCTGTTGTTCTGGAGTTTCAACAAGACATTTAAGGTTCATTTAAAAAAATGATCATCCTTTACAGGATTCTTTGCTCTTGCATTTCTCTTTCTTTCTTCCTCTTGCCACACAGCTGTCACTGGTATAGGAGAAAGATTGGGGGGAGGGGAGGAGGAGGAAGCCTTGTTCAAATCGTGTCACGTAGCACTAATTCATCTGCTCTCATTAGAGGGAGCGAGGGACAGCAGTGATGGCCAAGAGCTGCACTCCACACATGACACACGAACAGTTTGGGGAATAGAAAATTGCTTTCTCAGGAAGCCCAGCCAATTAAGGACTTGACCATATTGAATGTCAAGTGTTAATTTAGGTTTTTCTTCATTTTCCCAGTAGTAATGCGGGCCCTGTGATGAGCAAATACATGTCAAGTAAAAGTTGATTGCATGAAGGACCTGGGTATTATATGTCACTGACAAGTCACAAATGTACTGAAGTCTTTTAACCCCTTAGGTGAGTGTGGTGGGGGAGAGGGAGGGAAGAAGGGGATTAATGGTACCATAATGATAAGAATAGATGGTGCGTGTGGGGGGTAGTGCGGATGGTACAGGCAGGAATGGTAATTCATGCAAAAAACCTGGGAATAGGACAAATCCTACTCTGAGGGCATAAACAGAGGCCCTTGAAAAGCATACATATATCTGATTCTGCCCCAGTGCCAACACATTGTCCACAATATGTATTTGGTTTACTAAGATTTTATGAAAAATAGTATACTCTGTGGTCTTGAACCAGGAAGTTCCTCATTAATTTTTGAGAGAAATAAAACATTCATAAATGACTACGCTATTTTGGATATTTCAATGCTTCAGCTCAGTGCAGCTATAAAATTTCTGGCTATTTCCTTATAATTTTAGTTTCTAATTAATAATTCGTTTAAAAAATTGACCTATGTAATACCATGTCATAGGAAAGAGGCAAAGCATAAGATTGAGAGAACGTTTGTTTTCTGTCATTAGTGCCTCCCCAAGATGGTATTTAGCCAATAGAAGCTGGTGGAAGGGAGGTCCATGGGTGTCTTTCATTTCCTTTTGTGCCCAGTTGTGGAAGGGAAAGACATTCCAGCTTCAGTGAGTTAGTTAAGTACCTTTGCCTTTTCCTTTTTTCAACTAAATGTTGAATGTTGCCCATCATGTATAGCATCTCATTTCCATTCATCAGCATTCATTTACATATGAATGTCGTCAAAATAAGAGAATGCCTGTTTCTGTTGGAATTGTACAAGTAGCAAGTACAATGTAGTCTAAGCCATCTTAAAGCAAAACTCAAGAACCATCACTCACAATCTAGTCCTTGTTTTTCTTTAAACATGGAACCACTTCTCCTCTTCATGTCTTGAAGATATACTTTTAAAACACTTTCTTGAAGAATACTCTCTTCTGTTTATTCCAAAGTATTAACACTCTTGCCTTTGTATGTTGACAATGCTTATACTTTGATAACTTAAGTGTGATAATGCATGTATTCTGGCAGCAAAAATTACTACTAGACTCTCTCTTCCCCTCAGGTTAGAAACTACTATCATTATATTAAAATTTACATTAAGGAATAATTAGGAAACAATTCCAAAAATTTATTGTTTCATAAAGTAGGATTTTCTTAAGAAAGAGTTCTTCTAATTAGGCTCTTGATATTCCATCAGGATGGAATATCAGTTCTTTAACATCTCTCCCACCTGTCTCAAAACCAAACCAAACGAACTTAGCTGTCTTTCCCTTCCCATTTTGATAAGCTCGATCTGTGGGACTCTGATGGCATTGAGAGAGGACTGTTTAATTACAATCCCGATTGTCAGCAGCTTCTCTTCCGCTGGTGTGCTGAGAGACTTAAGTAAGTTTCCGTAAAGTAAATTCTGATGATGGCAGCTCAGGTTGCTGATTCAAGTTATTCCTCTCTTCTGTGTCACTTTTGACGGATGGTACCTAATGCAATCAACCACTGGCCCAGAGAGCCCCTTTCCTTAGTTGCTTTCCTGAGTGGACCAAGGTTCCCCTCCTCCCTTGATCTTCCTTTGGGCACTCACTTTGCCTTGCCACCCCCACCAGGACTTCAGCCCGAATAGGAGGGAGAAGGGCAGCAGCGCTACTCAGGACAGGCTTTTCCTAAACCTCCATCTCCCAATGGTGAAGCTGGAGCTGTCTCCCTTTGCGTGCGTTTTTGATAAATTTAAGAAGTCAAATCGCTGACACAGATAGATAATCCAAGTGTATAGGGTGAAGAGTTATAAATTAACACATTATTCCCTCTTAATGTGAAATACTTGAGAATGCATTTTCTCAGTCCCCTGACATCTACCCAGTGAGGGCTCGCATTGTACTTTTCAAGTGGCATTGATTTGTTAAAGCGCTGAATTAGCATCTCTGGCCAGCTGCCTGATCCACTGTTGTGTTGTGGGGCTCCAATTCCTCCTCTCTCCCTCTGCCATCCCTTTTCCCCCCTTCAGTCTTCCTTTCTTTCTCTCTTCCTCTCCCTTCTGACTCTCTCTCCTCTTCTGTTTCGCTCCTTCCTGCCTCCTCCTCACTGGTTCTCACCCCTCCCTTCCTGTCACTTACATTTCTTTCAGTGGGGTCCCTTACCTCCTCTCTTACTTGTCCTTCTTTTCCCCTTTTGTCCTAATTCTCCTTTCCTTTCTCATCCCCGAGATTTTTCTCTCACTTGGTGTTGGAGTCTGTTAACTCTGTGTGTGTGTGTGTGTGTGTGTGTGTGTGTGTGTGTTGATTTAGCCAATCCCATGGCTGTAGAAGTCCTGAAATGAAGAAATTAACGTGTGTTTCCACCTGCATGTATGTGCTGTCTGTAATAGAAGTCAGTGAGAAAAATCTCACTTATTTTTGCTTTCTAGAAATTAGAAGGTAATTTATAGAACTTTTAAACCTGTATTTCTAAATGTTTTTTGACATAGTAGAGTGATCTTCTGCTTCAAGGAAAATGGAAATCGCCAGTGATTATCATCCATGGGATCGCCTCTTATGTACTCAGCAAATTAAGTTGATATTTCTGCAAAATTTTAATTTTTTGCAGCTTTTTTGAATTTCAGTGAACTTATTCTTCTTTAGCTGTTTCTGTATTCAGATTCCACTTGTTCACAGTGGTACAGTTTATATGGAATACTTTTCACTGTGATCTTTTTGACATGGAATGATTATCTAATATGTGATGCATCAATGTTCTGTAGTGGTGAATATTTAGATTATAAAACTGGTTCAAATATCTCTTCTTTTAGTGATGTGTCCCAATTCTAGAGATCTTCAGAGAACATGCATTGCTGATGACATGCATCAGGTTGCTGCCTGACTGCTGCACATACAGGTTCACAGACCTATACTCATTTCTTTCTTTAGATTTTGGTCCCAGACACTTTGGGATCACTGTGTTGATTAATTTGACATAATCAAAATAATGGTGTTATTTATTTGAATTTAGGCATTATCTTCTGTAATTTTAATCTCACGTCTTCAAGTGGTTCTGTCTTCAATTTTAGTAGGTATTCCACTAAGAACATCAAAAATTAATTTGCATATATACATTGATAAGAAAGCAGATAATTTGAAAAAAATCAGGTCTGTATTGTGTTTCATATAGGTTAAAATGATAATTTGATTTTGGCACTTACATTTTGAAATGGAAATATTTTACATAGGTTTTTATAATCTTTGCTTTGGTGTTAGGTGGATCCTTCCAAAACAAATACAATTTCTTCTTTTTGTAAAAAATTAATTGCTGTCTCCTTTTTAGAGTTATCATGGCTTGGCTGATGTGAAGGGATTAGAGTGACTTTTCAAGGCATGATAATGTCTGCTTAAAGGAAGGAGAAAGAAAAAAAAAGTCTTTTAACTAGGGCTTAAGACAAATTCCAGCTACTAAGGAGATAAAAATTGTGCTAAAGACGACAATTTGGTTTTATTTTATATGTGCATATTAAGTTGCATTGAGATCGTGTCATTTTGTATTTTGGGGTATTCTTGTAGATGAAGTAGAATGTTCTTCATTTGTTGCTGAATGGGGGTGACCTCACTTCCATGAGATGAAAGCTCAAACACCCCCTTCTGCAGGGATAGTCACAGCTCACCTGGCTGCAGGAAGGACAAACTTGCTGCCTTCTAGGACTGCTTGTGACTACAGTCATAGGGACAAAATAATAGGATAAGGTTGAAAGTGAAAGTGCTTCACATGAAAATAATACTGAATGATCAGAAAAGGAAAAGAAAAATCTGGAAAGTGGACTTTAATAGTGAGAACTTGAGGGCAACCCAAAAAGGGATACTTTGGTAGTGCAAAATTATGGCTTCTGGTAGCTTAAAAAATTAATACTATTGTGATTGGGTATAAAGGGGTATCAGAGCAGATTTCAATTTAAGAACATTCTAGACTGGAGATGTAGCTAAGTGGTAGAGCACTTGCTGGTATGTGTGAAGCTCTGACTTTGAGTCCCAACAAAACACATCCAGAAAATTAATAAATTAATATTTTTACTCTTTCAATATGGTTTTGTTTTTATTTTTTGCAGTGCTGGGAATTGAACTCAGGGCTTCTTGGATAGCTAGGCAAGCACTGCTCTACTAAGCCCCATCCCTAGGCCACTTAATGTGATTGTAATTTTTTTGTGGTTTACACGTGTTTGTTTCTTAGTTTGCCATTTGTTACTTGAAGGCAGAACTTTGTGCAGGTAATAAAACCAATAATTCAGTTTTTAAAAATTTAATGTTGTTGCTTTGTTTTGGGATACTACTTTAGCCATATGAAATGATTAAGTGTACCTGTTTTGGAATTCATTACCTTTGAATTTTTCTCTTAAGTTCTCAGTAAATAGCAGAATTATTTCTGTTTTTGCATTTTGTAAGTTTCAATTAAATGTCACATAATCGTGAAAGAACTGACACCTTTGTAAGTAGTTCCCAAAACAAACTGTTTTGTCAGTAATCATAACCTAGTTATGAATGCAAATGTAAAGTTTATTTTTTTAAGAGGTCCAAAACAAAGAGGGGAAAAAAAAAAAACCCCACATGGAAACACAGCCTCATACAACTCAAGGAATAAAGCATCTCTGCACTTAAACATAAGACTTTGAATAGTAGCAGTAATAATAAGAGAGAACTTTGGCATCTGCCCAAGTACTTGTTTGAGAGGGAGCGGCAAATGGCCTGCGCAGTGTGTGGCTGTGCAGAAGTTCCAGGGTGACACATGCCTCACAAGCTGGTCACAATGCTAGGGGTCAGGGGTCATGTTCAAGAGCAGGGTGTTGCTGGATAAGGCTGAGGAAGCAGAGGTGGCCCCTCTGTGCTCAGTGTGTGGGTCTGTGTACTCCTTTCCCGTCAAAGCTGGCCCAGCACAGCCAAAAAAGCGGTTCCTTGGCAGGGTTTAATGGCAGGATGATGTAGTCTGTTGTGACTAGTGCATTCCTTTCAGGTTAAACTAGGGAAATGGCATTGTGTTAAAATTCCAAGTCGCATGAATGTTTTATTGCCACAGTGCATTTAGCCCTCCAGGGGAGTGTGTGTGGCGGTGGGTGGGGGTGGGGGTGACTTAGAGACTCAGGAACTATCAGAAGAACACTTCCCTTGGAAAATTTTACCCACCAGCATGAAGCTGATTTGCTGTGATGGTCACTTAGAAGGGTTTCGCTTTTTCCTAAACTGTGGCTGTTTAAAGTCTTCCAATCCGGACAATTAACAGCTGAAGAAAATATGACAAGACACACGCAAAGAGGTTGGGAGATAGAGAGGAGGAAAGCGCCCGCCCAAAAGGGGCTGAGCGGCCTTCCTGTGTGAACTGCCCGAACCAGGGCCCCTCCCCGCTCCGTCCCTGTCCCCCCTTCCTGGGCTGTGTTTTGCTGTCTGCCTGAAGGCCAGGACTGATCTGTTAACCTTGCACTACTGACGGGGAGGCTGCTGCAGCTCATGGTACTGTATGTTACCATTACTACTCCCTCATTCCTTTTCACTGGCTCGTTTTTTTTTTTTTTTTTCCCCAAACCATTTCTCTATAATAACGGTTTATATTAGTCAGAGGGATACAATTTTGGAATGCAGAAGGTCCGAGTTTAAAACAAACTTTAAGTATGGTGCTCCCCGCAGCCCCCTTCCTTGGCATTTAGAAAGGCTAAACCAAGCCATTCAATTCAATTGCAGCCAAAGGTTTCCAGTGTGATTTAATATCAGGAATTCTGGAAATGAGGTGGTTTAAAGATGCAAGTCATCTGGGCCTAGGATCTTATAAAGGGACTTTGTTGTGAAACCACATGAGCATCCTCAGGTTTTTAGGATGTTTTCAGGCTTTGTAGTTTTTTTTTTTTTTTTCTTTTCCCCAGATACATCCATTTTGCAGATTGCCCCCCACCCGGTCCCTCCAGGGGAAGCCCAGCCATCTCATTCATTGTTGCAGTTGTTTCAGGCCTACAGTTACTGAGGGCGTATATGATTTGACTTCAGTTGTAATTGTGCGTGTTGCATATAACACTCTGGATTGTTTCATGATTTGATCTGACTCAAGTTAATTTATAACAGATTAAAATGTGGATGTATGGAACAGCTTTCTGATTTTGCATTCTGCCTTTCTAAAATATTCATGTGTCTGATTTTCTTTTTCCCCAGTGAACAAAACCATGTATTCTCTTAGGTTTACCTTAAAAAAGATATCACAACAGTTTGAATTTTAGTTTTGAATTGCCTATTTTTCTATATTCTCAAATCTTGATGCTTTCTTTATTTTTGTGAGGTGTTATTTTTCTTCTTTGGTCACACACAGACACACACACACAGACACACACGTACGGTTATAGGTTGTATTTGTGTGTGTGTGTTTGTGCATACTTTGATAACTGCCAGATACTTAGGAGGAAAAACTTATAGAGCTGCTAAACTAAAATAGTTTTCTGTTGATAAGTTATCATTTTAAAGTTAACATAACAGGAATTTAACTCAAGAGTATAGTACAAATTGTCAGTGGGTCTGTTGCCCTATTTATATAGAGTTTTAAGTATGGGATTTATGTATTCCTCTAAAATGATGATTTTGTTAAGATAGACCTCCCGAGTTTAATCTGATTAGTGGTGTTTTGTATGGTGTTTTTTTTTTTTTCTCTTTAAACAGATATTCACTTTGTTTATGGGAGGTCTTAAACCAACAAGCAGTCAACTTTACAGCAAAATCAAGATTTATATGTGAACCTGACACTTCAAATTTTAGGTGAATTCACTAGATATTTTTCCTTACATTCAAAAATACTTGTAGAATTATTTCTTTTTATTCTATTGGGTCTGGTAATGTGATGATAGGAGTTTTCTTTTTGTAAGTTTTCAAATTGTAGCAATGAATTTCAAAATGTAATATTTTAGAATATTACTTTGTGCTAGGACTTTTTTTCTTCTCTTCCTCCTCTTTTTGCTCATAACCAACTTCAAAGTTGATTATTTTTCCTAAGTAGTAGAAAAACTAAAGTGACAAATTAAGAAAAAAACTGTCATTTATTTCAACTCTCAAAAAATACATATGGGTGTCCTGATCGTAGAAGTTTTTTTTTTTTTTTTAATTATGAAAAGGATGTTATCATGTTCAACCCTTTCCAATTTGATTTATTAAGTTTCCTTTCATCACCCAATAGGGAAAGAGTAGAATTACTACAATATCACATCTCCCTAATGAGAAAGTTTCAGCTGACTCAGGATTTTTTTTCCCCTAAAACTTAAGATTTTCTTAAAAAAATATTAACACTTCTATTTCAGCATTTTTCTGTTCCTCTTGTGGTGGGCACCAGTGTTTGCCATTGTGGACTTTCTGGGTAGTTAAGACTGATCCTGTGGTGCTGAGTTCGGATGCTGATGCTGCCATGCATGAGTCCTGTGATATTGGCTAAGTCTCATTATCCCTGGCCTTTCTTTGACGATGCTAGAGATTGAACCCAGGGCCTTCCGCATGCTAGGCAAGTGCTATACCACTGAGCTATAGCCCAGCCCAAATTTCTCTAATTTTAAAATGGGGAAAGGACACTGAACTTGAGAATTTGTCAGAAAGATGAAATGAGACAAAGCTGCGGTAAGTGGTAAGTACTCTCTGTCAGTTGTTAGCCTCCTCCCTTGAGCTGCACTGTGTTTGTTCTCTAGTGTTTTTCTTAGGGAAGCTTGACTTTTTAGAAACAATGGAGAAGGCCTGAGGGGGATGTTTAAATAAAATGTTTAAATTTCTTCATGTATCTATATAGGAAAGGAGGTATTAGGCCATCAGCAATTTTTTTTTTTTTTTTTTAAAGACTTGTACCAGGCACAGTGGTACACACTGTACTCTTAGTGGCTTGGGAGGCGGAGGCAGGAAGATTGCAAGTTCAAAGCCAGCCTGAGCAACTTAGCAAGGCCCTAAGCAACTTAGTGAGTCACCCTATCTCACAATAAAAAATAAAAGGGCTGGAGATGTGGTTCACTGGTTAAGAGCTCCTGATTCAATCCCTGGTACAATAAATAAATAGGTACTTATGTTATCCATTAGTATATATTTTTACCACTCTGCAAAATTCTCACCAGGTTTTCCTTCATGAAAAACCTGTGATATTATTTCTGTGATACCTGCTATGGCTAAAGGTAGACTAGAGGCAAAGTTGGCAGATTCTCTTGTATCCTGTTTACCTTTGTATTATTAGTTCTAATCACTTGTTTGAATTAAGGCTTCCTGTAGTATTAAACTCATTAGCTCTTGATAGTAGAGATTGAAAATCATTTTATGAGATCCTCTCCTCTCCTTTCCTTGGGTTTGTGAAAATTCACTTATAATCATGAAATTAAGATTATAGTAGGGACTGGGGTTGTGGCTCAGGGGTAAAGCACTTGACTCACATGTGTGAGGCACTAAGTTTGTGCTGATCCTCAGCACCACTTAAAAATAAATAAATAAAGATTTAAAAAAAAACAGGTGTTTAAGATAAAACTGCCTTCTGAATAAACAAGTGATTTGAATTAAGTTATACTTAAAAAAAAGATTTTACTAAAGCTAATAATGTTAATACCTATGTAGGATTAAATAAAGTAGCAGCAAGCAGCATACATGTATATGTGGGTAATATATCATTCTCATTTAAGGCTAACAGTGCTTTAAATATAGTAAAAGACTTAGAAACTATTTGTTGAGCAAAATAATATGGAGTTTTTTTTATTGTATTTTAGCCCTGGATTAATAAATGTGTTCTCATGCCATACATTAAGCTTCTCATAGATGATTTTTTGATTAGTATTGTTGCTTTGTCAGACATCTAATTTCTTTTAGCCACCCCAAGTTTGAACACACTGCATCTCAATATCTAAAATAAATATTTGGCTTAGTGTTTACTTTGGCCTGTTAGTAAAGTTACAGAATGAACATTGATAACTAATTATTTTCTTAGGTAACGTTAGTATGTACAGTGTGCTAGGTCTGGTGCTTGTGTTTTCTTATTATTCATTCTTACAAAAGCACTAAGGGGAGGTACTCTTGTGATTTTTTTATAGATAAGGAAATAAAGATCTAAAATTTGTATCCAGCAAGGTTGACCCCAAATCCCTTGCTTTTCCCCTGCTGCTTTCTTTATCCATCTATAACTTAAACACTAGCTACTTTAAAAAAGAAAAAAACAAAAGTGATAAAATTTAGTTGCTGAACCCACTTTTTTTCTCTTCTTTTCAAGTTAGATTTTACAAGGAAGCTGATACGTAAAACTGATAAAAATCTGAGCTGCTCTGGATGGAAAGGGGAGAGCTGTAGAGTTCTATCTTTTATGTTTATACTTGGAATCTATGGAATACTTACAAGAAAACCATAGCCTTATGACCCTGTACCCCAGGAACTGAGGCCTAGCAAAACTTGTTTCGCCATCTTGGAATTAAAGTTTAATTTATCTTTTCCTTAGAGGTATTATTATGTAGAATTCACAGGAAAAACGAATTTGTATACTTTTAAAAGAGAACATATCTAAGAAATAACATAAGAGTTAATACCATTGTAAAAAATTAGTTTTTTTTCATTGTATGACTTTTTTGCATGCTCATTTTCAGGGTATACAAATTTTGTCTGATCCATTGTAAATGAATTAATTTTACTGTGGGAAAAGGTAGAGAAAACCCAATTCATAATCTTTCTCTACAAATGTATACCGACTTGAGTTTGAAAATAATAACAAATTTTTCGTGTTTTATGTAATGTTATAGCACATCTGTGAAAGATATACACATATCACATATAGATACATGAATAAAAAGGGAGGACAGAAGAAAATGGATCCATCAACTGGGAAAATAATGTTGCAAAAGCACTATTTTAAATAAATTGCCTGTAAAACGAATTAATTGACATGATAATTTTGTAACATCATTATAAACCAGGAATTTCAATTTTTCTTACCTGCTAAATTATGTTAGAATTTTATCTGGTACTTAAAATATTAATTAAAATATAATTTATTATTTATTAAAAGTTATATATCTAATAAAGTATTATATAAAATTGTGAGCACCATGAGAAGAATCCAGGCTTATCAGCCAGCTATATCTGCATTGAATTGCTCTTTATGTGACTTTGGGAAAGTTGTGTATCTTTCTTGAACCTCAGTTATCTCATCCATGAAATGGGACTTACAGATGTACCTGGGAAGTCTGGCAAAGTAGATGAGCCTTGTGGTTTCCACCTTCTTTTGCTGACGACTGCTGTTGTAGTTTGCAAGTCTTGTGCACTATTCTCTCAGCATCTGCTGGTCAACTGTGGCTCAGGCTTCTTAATTCTTGCATTGTGTAGTGTACATACTTGGCCTTTCCAATTACTAGTTAAATATTACTTGTGCCAATCTTGCAGAAGCTTACTTCTGCTGAAGAAAGTGTGGGTGGAGGAAATCTCTCCTTTCTTACTCTTCACTGAGAATCAGTCACTGAGCAGCATAATTCTAAAATCTTATGTGGCTTTTGGGTACTTTATGAACCTTTTTATGGTAACCCAGAAGCAAGGAACTGATTGGATTAATACATTCCCATCAAGGGACTGTTCTGTTAACCTCTCCCCCTCCGTCTAACCCATTCATGGTTTTGCGAAGAAGGGACTTTTTCTATCCATTATTTAGGTTTGCCTTCTATAGTGGGGATGCTAGTTTATAGATGTTCAGGTTTTGGTCAGCTTTAGAGCTGTAAACAAAAGAAAAAGAAAAAAACCCAAACAGTAACAACAAAAGCAAAAAACCTCCATCCAAACCAAAAATCTAAACAAAACACCTTCTTAGCTTTCTGAAAAACCCAGAACTTTGTGAAGTGCAGAATCTAAAATTTGCACACTAATTTTTTATTTTTAATGGTTTTAAACTCGTTTGTATAACATGTTTTGTGCAGATCTGATTAAGAAAACCAGAGAGAGAAAACTGTTGTTTCGGCCACCACTATGGAACCATTTTATTCACATCTTTTTAATTATTTTTCTTTGTTGGCATATACATACAAATGCAAGGATACATAATAGTTACATATAAGGATTATACTATATTTATATGTGGCATACATATATATATATATATATATATATATATATATATATATATATACTATATACATACATATACACACATATATAATATATGTATGTTATAAGTGGACACAAAACCTTTATTTTATTTTTATGTGGTGCTGAGGATTGAACCCAGTCCCTTACGCATGCCAGGAGAGTGCTGTATCACTGAGTTCCAGTCCTAGCTCCTATATGTGACTTTATTTTTTTAACTCAACATCATAGGAATCTTTCCACGTCTATAAATATAATATCTATCATAGGGACTGGGTGTAGCTCAGTGGTAGAGCACTTGCTTAGCATGGGCAGGTCCTGCATTCAATCCCCAGCAAACACACATAATAAAAAGGAATGAAAAAAATAAATAATTTTAATGAATTCTTAATGTGCCATTGTATCATAATTTATTTAATGTGTTGTTGCATCTTGAATGCTTGTTTTCTAAAGATGGTTTCTTGGAAGCGTTATTGCTGGGAAAAGAGCCTCATTTTGCATAGGTTAAAGTGGGTTGGCAGGCATTTGTGAGAAGGTCCAGGTGGTAAATATGTTAGAAAAGGATATGATTTCTGTAGTAATTCTTCAACGTTATCTTTATTGATCCAAAAAGTTACCTGTGTAAAGGAATAGGTCTGACTCTATTTTAGTAAAACTTTATTAACAAAAGTAGGCGGCAGGGTAGCAGTTGGCTGGCAGGCAAGAGTTTACCTGCTGAAACAAATTAGCAACTGATTATGGATGGAGATTAATCCTCAGTTGGTTGTAAGCTAACTTGATGTATCTTAGAAATGTGTTATTATATCAGGGCAGTGTAATTTCCAGGTATATGGCAATCAATACTTATTTTTAAGAGGTTAGTAAAGGAGGTTTTCATACCTGCTTCTATTGCTGAAGCCTAGTAAATTTTAAACTAGGAGGCTGTAGAAGCCACTGTGTATTTTATGGTTCTAGGCTTTAGATTTCAGCATATGTTGATAACCTGTGGGGGAAGGAAAGCCCCCTTCAACTTGCGTTGTGAGGGAGGTGTGCATTTTCCCATCTCCAGAAGACTGCTTTATATCACCAGGTTCTAGAGATGGCCTGAAGAAAAGTGAATGAAAAGTCCAGTAGGAGGAAAGTCCAGCCTACTAGTCCATTTCTGAGAAGACTCATCTCAGCGGAAATAGACCCCAGATCAACAGAGTGACATTGAATTTGTTATTGAACCTTTACAGGTTAAATTATTCTCAGAAGATTGCTCTGTGCATAAATAGTAATCTCTTTGCATCTCCAGTTTCTATAAAGCAGGAATTATTGGCCCCTAGCTGCCCCCGGGGTGTTTGTTGAGAATCAGGTCGGATAATGAAATAGTTAAAATCCCTCCACTTGTAGTGTTGTGCTGCTGCTGCCACAATGAATTTTCAGAGATTTATTATTTAGTGTATATTGGTTGACTATCTGATATGTGTAAAGCAGTGTGGTGGGTGCTGTGGGGGGAATATAAAAGTTAGTTCCTGTTTCTTTTTTTTTAAATTTTTATTGTTGGTTGTTCAAAACATTACATAGTTCTTGATATATCATATTTCACACTTTGATTCAAGTGGGTTATGAACTCCCATTTTTACCCTGTATACAGATTGCAGAATCACATCAGTTACACATCCATTGATTAGTTCCTGTTTCTTAAGGAGAGAAAAATCATGTATTTTAAGTCCAAGGTTGTAGAGTGCTGTTTACCCTAAGGATACTAGAGCAATGGGAAGGAGGAGGTCCCTTCTGCCTTGGAATCAGGGAATTTTATGAAAAAAAAAAGTATTATTGGGAAATATGGAAATTTTCAAAAGTAGAATACTGGGGAGGGTATTAAAAAAAAAAAGCATCAAGAGAACTATGTCAAATGAGGAAAGCCCATATTAGTATGCAAGAGACATCAGATAGTCTAATTAGACTGTCTGCTAAGTATTCTTCATGAAGGAGGAGGAAATGATCAAGTTGGAAAGACAGGTTAGGGCTGGGATTGTAGAGGGCCTGGAAAGAACTTCAATTGGTAATTTGTGGGGAACTCTAAACATCACCTAGGAGAATGTGTTGGACAACTCGTGGGGTGGTATATAGTACAAGTTGACAAGTGCAGAATAATCCCTCTGGGATCATCTCTTAGGGTTTAGTGCAAAGGTCCAAGCATGTACTCATTAGAAATGATCTGGATAGTGTGTGTGTGTGTGTGTGTGTGGTATATCTGACCAGAGAGCAAAATTTCAGAATTTATTGGGTTTGGAAAATAAGCAAAAGGCTTTTATCATAATGTGTGGCTCTGAGTCCTTGTTACTGAGATTATAGTGATAACAAGGCACAACACAGCAAAGTGAGGGGAGAGCCATACTGAAGAAAGGAGGCAGTGAACCCATTTGTTTTGCTTGTTTAGAGAGATGTTAATTAGACAACTAGAAGATGTAGTGGGAGCCTGATGGGGCAGGACCAAAATTCACAGAAGGCATGTAGGGGTCAGGATTTGGGAGTCCTGTTCACCTGGAGGTGACAGAGGAAACCTGGGGAGAGCATCACATCACTAAAAGCAGAACATACGGGGAGAATGGCATTTTATAGTAGTGCTTATATTAGGTTAAGTCAGTGACGGAAGTTGCTTTATCTTTATGTAAGACAACTAACACCAAATCAAAAAGGAGAGCCTCACTGTGCATTTTATTATTTATAAAGTGTCCTCAAAGCTTCTAAAGCTACTATATTTCACAAGTAAAGCATTCAGTTTGGAAGAACATAACATATTTTATAAGAGTCCCAAGTAAAACTCCGGTTTACTATATTTCTTCAACACTTCCTGAGAACCTTGATGACAAAGATGTCATTGGTTGGAGAGGCTTACATTCACTCCTCCTTACCTATCTGGTGTTATCTTTTCCTCTTCCCTAGATCAACCAAGTTGAGATCTGTGTATTTGGGATAGGGTCCAGGTTATCCCATGGAGATCAACTTTGTATGCTTTTGTGCCTTTTTGTTTTGTTTTGTTTTTAGGCTGGGGTCCTCAGCAGGCTTGGAGGGGGAAATGAGTATGGCTCATACAGTGTGGTTCACGTTGAAGTTGGGGAAGTTTTTACTGTATGGAACAGCAGGATGGAATGTGCTTTCCCATTTTCTTTCTTCTCTTGACATTATCTGTGTTCCAGCTTTGTAGGCAAAGAAAGCCATGCTGCTTCCTTGATCTTTGGCACACTGCATTGCGAGCTTTGGCAGCAGGGTACAGGCTCCCCTGACTCTTCTGTTCAGAACGGTCGGGATTCCTCCTGTGGCCTGCCTTCAGGCTCAGTCTTCGTAGTAAGTTTAACTCATTTCACATGGGGCACAGGGCTACTCTGAGGAATTTGCATCTCTAGTCAAATGTTGTGCATTAAATCTGGTACTACTTGCCCATTGAACTCTTTTTCCTAAACCTTGTATGCTGCTTACTCTTTTGAAAAATTATAATTGGTTTAATGTAAGGAGTTCAGTGTTAATTTGTGATGTTGAGTTTTTTTATTTTTATTTTTGGAGGTACTATTTTTATTTTGTTCTTTGGCTTTCTAAAAACATGACATGCATTCTTCTATCATATTTCTCAAAGAAAACGAAAACTCCTTTCTGCTTTTTCACATATATTTTTCAATCACTCTTTCTTGGTATTTATTAAATGGAGGAAGGGAAAAAAAAGATTACATTTGATTTCCATTTCTGTTCCTCTGATGAAGTAAAATAAAGCTAAGTGTATGTACATGAACTTCTTTGTAGAAAATTGTCATCATCCAAAAATATAAATAGAAAATCCAGAGGCTTGATGGTCTCTACTGGAAAGCAGTCTCTTTCCTCTTGTTAGTGATAAATTCATTCTGATTCTTGATCATTGTGGAAAGCCAGGGAGTGGAGCACAGCCAATGGCTGAGTTCAAGATGACCTGCATTGTTTTCAAGTGCTTTTTATTTAAAAGCTATAGTGTCTGTGCCCAGTCTTTTCCGTCTCCTATTTGTACATACATGGAGTTGGTCATCTCTGTGTTCCTTAAGTTGCTTGTTCATTTTGGCTTTTGCCCCAAAACTCTTTTCTGGCTTTCTTCCTCTCTTTTATAGAATGAGATTTTGAGGAGATCTGGGTTTTATGCCCTGGTGCCTGCTCTTTTTTCCTCAGTTTTTAAAAGTTATCTTTTCCAAAACGAAGTCATCTTTTGCCTTTTGAGTTATCACCCATCCCCTGGTTTTCTAGTTCATTCAGGCTGATAAACTTTAATAATCACTGAAAGGGCCGAGGAGTGCTTTGGACCACCGACCTGGACTATTGGTCTTGTCAATCCATTTGTTGACCACACCCTCCAATGGGTTAGGTTTTTTTTTTAGATTTTATTCACTTATGTTCTATAGAAGCTCCTTACTTTTCAGATTCATAGGCCAAGCTGCTTGCGTGAAAGATATCTCAGAAAATTGCCATTCATTTTAATTGCAAAGGACTTGGTTCTGAGGGACAGTTGAGTAAAATATGCTTCTTCCAACTTCCTCCAAGGAAGACCATGACAATCAGCCCTTCTGTATGCTTTTAGGTTTCCTTATTTTCCCTTGGACACTTGAAGTTTGCTTCCACCTTCCCCAAATTCCTTCCCTCACTCACTGTCTGAAGCTTTAGAGCCCTCATGGGAGTGGTGTGTTGTAGTGCACTTTTGTGGAATGTTGTGGAAAGGAACATTTACTGGTGTGCTGCGTACCTACTGCATGCTTGGTTAGGTGCTTTACCTGTGTCATCTCATTGCCTACCCTGTAGGAGTTATTCCCATTTTACATATAGAAGGAAACAAGGCTCTGAGAATGGTAACTGATCCACTTTACAGGGTGTTGCAGCTGGGGTTTAAACAGAGGTCTGACTCCAAAGCTAGAGCTCTTTTTCCTGTCTTTAGGGTGGCTGAACTGGATCCTTGAAGGCAGAAAGTTAACCTGTACATGTATAAACATATTTAAAAGTTTCATTTCATGTCTTCTGTCAAAATTGACAATATATATGTCAATAAGTAATAACCTACCATGGTCAATTTCCAAAATACTGAATTGTAAGAATGATTGCAACCAATTAAAAATAATACAATTCTGTACTTTTCTTTCTTAAATATAAAATCTCTCCCTAGCACAGGTGAAAATGTCTTTATTCTCATTTTCTTCAGTGCTAAAACCCAGGTACAACTTGAATTGTAGGAAATAAGTTGAACTCTGTCAAATGGTAGGGATTTTTTTTTCTAGTAAATACTACTGTTGTTGTTACTTGAGAGAATCTGTCTTCATTCCTCCTATCCATTTTTTCAAATATTGAAGAATACTGTAGTGATAGGCTTTAGTTTTCTTGTTTAAAATAAAAGGAGTGCAGTGGAACCTCTCCCCTACCCCACTTGTCTGATGTGGAAATTAATAAATATTATGTGTAAAGCCCTTTGAGCACTCTAGAAGAAAGATTCTATGTAATTTTGTCATTATTCATGGTCCATTAGACTCTTCAGGATGTCACCAGGGAAGAGAGATTTTTACCTCTTATCCTATATTTTACAGTGTAAAAACAAGGTATTTTTGTTGTTGTTTGTGGCTGTGAAAATCTCCTGTAATCATACCTGCAGAGCCCAGGGCCTGCTCTTGGGCAGCTCACTCAGGAGATGGGCTGCCCAGAAAGTGAGAGTAAACCTGCATTGCACAGCTGCTGGGAGGACAGGGTGCCCTTTCCTACCTCTCCACCCCAAGTCATCTTCCCTGTCAACCTGTTGAGTAGTGGAATCAGGTGCTGGTGATCTTTTCCTTCTCTAGCCTCTTATCTTGATCCTGAGTTCATTGTTCTGAGATGATCCCAGAGAGGATTGGTGTTTCCCTCTGGCGCTGTCCCCATCCCACACACTTCTACAAGATGTCTGCAATCCTTATTGTGTTCCTGTTGTGACAACCCCGCCTCACCTAAGGCTTCTTAATGGCAAGTGTATTTCTGCCCATTTCTTATTGGAAAAATGGGTAAACACTCTCCTGTCTTTCCCATAGCTTTCTGATCTGTGAGCAGGGCTTTCATTCTTCCACTTTAGATTCCGTACACTTGGCTATAGGGGTCTTATTCTTTTCTCTTACTAGGGTTCCCCAGTAGAAAAAGCTGAGGCTGGGAATATTTTCTAGTAAAAGCGTAGACCAGAAAATCGTGAATTAGCTGCATGCCCAACCACCGAGCTCACCTTCCTAATTTTCAATTTTTTAAATTCATTTCTTTTGCAGCAGTGGGTGTTGCCTGCACCACCATCTCCACAGTGTTGGGTGATCTGTTTGTTTCTTTATCTGTTCTTTCTCACCAGGGCCCTGCTGAGCTTATTGTCCAGTCCATTTCACTGAATGGTCTTCCTGAATTCTTTGTGTTATCTGAGTGGTTTTTCCTCTTGCTGCTTGGCATTGTATAACCACTGAAATTGGGCTGAAGTTCCATCAGTGCTTGGAATGTGACAGATAGTTCTTGTGTCTAGCCATGTCCCTGAGCCCTTGAAGGGGGACCTTTTTTTTCTGTTTCTTTCCTCCTTTCTGTTTTTTTTTTTTTTAAAAAAAAAAAAAAAAACAATTTCATGTATCCATTCTTTTGTAAGTTCTTCTGATTGTTTCCCTTATCCCCTCAACATTGCTAGACTGAACCCACCAAAACATGCATAGTACTTCAGAACTGATCTGGGCTTGTGGCCAGCTTAACTGAAAAGACTTGAGCTAACATGGAAGTTAGTTTGTTTATTTAGGCTGTGACTTTCATAGTGCCTATTAGGCAAAAAACCTACCTGAATGTTTAACATTTAAAAGTAAAATTAAATTTCAAATGGGACCGTGAGTGTAAGAAGCATTCCTGGCTCTGGAGGCCCCCTTTTTTTGGGTATTTCTTTCCTTAAGCTATCATTTCTGTTTCTCTTTTCTCCTCTGTCCCCTTGGTTCCACCCACTTTCCACTTTGGTTCACCTTTAAATATCTTGAACTGTAGCTCCTATTTGCAATTTTTCTGCCTTCAAAAGTCTAGTGGCTAACAGTTTTTATATGTGATCTCAGTAAACAAAGTCTCTCTCTGTGTGTGTGTGTGTGTGTGTGTGTGTGTGTGTGTGTGTAGGTAGGAAGCCTGCCACATTTCCTCCCTGCCCTACAGAAAATGTGTTTTCTGGAAGCCCTTTTGACATTGAAGTGAATGCCCACTGGCCCTCCCTTGCGGAATTCTCCTGAGAGGGGAGAGAGAGAGAGAGGCCTTTATGCTTGTTGTCATATCTTTTGTTTCTGCTGATTATACACAAAGTAAGTTGTAAATAGCTCTCTCACACACCATGATTCCTTTGAGGTATATACAGGAGTACAGATAGGCACTCAGATTCAGCTGGCCCTGGGGATTCCACCGGGTCCCTTTAGAGGCCTCTCTCTTCCTGTCACAGCACCAGCAGAGTGATTTTTATCAGTTTGAGACAGTTTTCATCCCATAATTAAACTCCAGGCATAATGTTTAGAAATATTAAGCTGATTAGTTCAGTGTTTTTCTTTGTTTTTAACTTAAATGTTTTTTTAATTACCCCAAAAGCAAAATATACAAAGATGCAAAAAAGAATAAAAAAAGTCTCCAAAGTCTTAATCACTGTGAACATTTTGTAAAAATCACTGTAGTTGCTTGGCATTGAAACAGACAGTTACTACTAGCTTAGCACAGAGGAAAGTTAAAATGCCCCCCACCCCAATCAGTTTAAGATTTATATTCCAAACAGTGATTATGTACACACCATGTTTTATTATCTTAATTTACAATAGAATAATAAGGAGTTAGACAATTTATGTCTGCTGTTTCTCTTAGCGTTTTTTGATTGCCTTTGGGTTGCTGGCTAACTTCTGAGGTTTTCTAAATCAAAAGGCAGAATGAGATGGGCCAAATTATAACTAATTGTGTTATCAGCCTTCGTATCTTTTGTATTTTCTTTGCTAAGTTTTGATGAATTGCCTTTCCCTTTTTAGAAACTCCCTTGTCTGATAATTGAGGACACTGGTTACGGTGGAGTGGTCAGGTATCCTTAGACCATAACCTGTTAGCGAACAGTGTGGTTTTGGTTTGAATCTCAGTTTCCTAATCTCTAAAATTTAAGGGGTCACTTTTATGGATCCTTATCCATTTTTTAAATCCTGCTCAGAAATTCTATGAGTCCAAGTTTGAAAGTGCCACCCACTTCCCCACTAGTTCCTTTTGTGATTAGGATTGTTGGAACATACTGGTAGCCTGCCACTGTTTCCTCCCTGACTTATTCACAGACCTTGTTGTTTTCTTTCAGAAACTGTATTTCTAAGTGTCTGAGGTTGTAATTGAATGTAATTGTAATTGTTTAACTTTCTTTCCCTCCTGAGAGTGTTTATAAAGTGTATTCAGTGACTGAGGATAAAAAGGAACTAGAGACTTAGTATTTATGACATGGTCCAGTACTATTAAGGTAAGTAGAAATTTGTTTTATGTTTGTGAAATTATTGTTTACATACAATTTGCAGTATATACGTTCTGACTATGGAATCTGCTTCAGTCAGTTAAATAGTCACATTTGTCAAGGTTTTATAGGAAGCTTTTTGGGGGGTTCATTTTGATGCAGAATATTCTAAGATTGATTTTTTTTTTCTCCCCTTTCCTTCTATTGCCCCCTAGGGAGAGTTACTGATGCAGAACTCATTAGTGCCCCTCCATATGTCAACCAGGGGGTGGAATCAGCAGTATTTCTGTGTGTGACACAACACAAATTCCACATGTCTCTACCCTTCTTTATGTCCAGTTTCTCTCATTCCTCAATTTAGAGGATGAATTCCCTTTTACTTTGCTTATGTTTTCTCACACCAAAGAGCAAATAGCAGGTCTTGATTTCTGTTAACACCTGCTTTGTTTCCTGTATCTTTTTTGTTATGTCATTCATATGAAACATCTCAAATGTCTCTAGAATAGATGTCACTAAATGTGATTACATGGTTTTAAAAATCATTTTTTTAATTCTTAATTTTTCATTTCCTTCTCATTTCTTTTAAATTTGAATCTGAGCTTTGCCACTTAATAGCTTGTAACTCTGAGTTACTTATGTCCACGAAGCCTCAGTTTTTGCATGTAATATGGGAATGCTAATATCTCTACAATAATTGATGGGGAGGGAGTTTTAGTCTATGTGTAAGGTGCCCATGTGGTGCCTGGCACATGGGACTCTACTGGTGGAACTTGTGGGGAGGGTGATTATTAACTGCAAAGACAGATGATATTCTGTCGTTTTTACCTTATGGGCAGAGACAGAATGAGAAACTTTAAAGGAAGGAGAGCGTTAGCCTTAAAAAGATTCATAGAGTTGACTGTATGCCTTTTTTATTAGTGATATTCACTAGTGCAAAGTGAAAGTTATTGAAAATTATTTAAGTTTTAAGTAGTAAACTGATTTGAGTCAAAAGAAAGAAGGAACCACTGAAGCCAGTGTTTGGCTAAAAACAGATCTCTGAACAAAGAAAATTGATTAGCACAGATGATCTTAATTGGAATTAAACAAAACAAACACCAAAGGAGTGCTTTGATAGGGAAAGAAGATAAAGGTGAGATGAGGCTTAGTTGATACAGGAGATTCTGGTACATAGAGGTCAATATGTGATTATTCAAGGTAGCATGTGTTTGTAAATAATAAGTAGCAATTAGAGAAAATTTTTTATTTTATTTGCAGTGCTGGGGATTGAACTCAAGACCTTTTACTTGCTAGGCAAGTACTGTACTGCTGAGCTGTATCCCAGCCTCTGAAGAGACAATTAAAAAAACAAAAACAGAATATTGGTTTAGATGGAATCTAAATCCTTTTTTCTTATACTCTGACGTGAAATAAGTGATAGTAGGCAATATTTAAAGATGATACTGACTAATTTTTTTTGAGAGAGAGAGAGAATTTTTTAAAATATTTATTTCTTTTTAGTTTTTTCGGTAGACACAACATCTTTATTTTATTTTTATGTGGTGCTGAGGATAGAACCCAGCGCCCCGTACATGCCAGGGGAGTGCATTACCACTTGAGCTACGTCCCCAGCCCAATACTGACTAATTTTAATAGATAACATAATTTTGAAAGGGGATCTTCGTGACTTTCAGTAGAGAATTCTAGAATTGGGAAATATCCATGAGATTATAAATGTTGTTATCATTTTTATTAGAATATACTTACAAATCAAGGTTTTTAAACTTAATTTAAGGTATTAAGTATGTTAAGAAGTAAACAATATTGATAGATAAAAGCCTGCCTGTGCTCACTGATTAGCTGGAGTAGGAAAAGCATATTTATCAGGTATTTTAAGAGTAGAAAGAGACTTTCGGCATCACAGAATGCCTTTACTTAATTCTCACATAAGAATATTAGACACAGAAAGAAAAAATTAAGTCACCAATGTGTAGAGATTGTTTCAGCCTTTTCTCTTCACTCACTTCCCTTTTGCCTTAAACTTCATTCTTCCTGTCCATAGATACTTAATAAATGTCTACATTGTGCAACTTGATATGAATATAAGGGGGAAAATTTATGTGGATCTTTTCTTCTTGGAACTTACCTTCTTGTAGTTAATAAAGCAGGTTGTGTAATATTTGCAATATATTCAGCATACCAAGTGGCAAACAGGTCAGGCCAATAAGTCTGTTTCAGACCTGCAGTTGGGATGACCTTGCTTCCGCCTGGGTTAAGTGTAACTGTTTGCTGTTCTTAGCAGCCTCCATACCCAGCATCTAACCCAGCCGTATTCCCCTAGGTTCCACTGGCATGTGCTGGCAGAGTGCTGGGTGCAGACTTCTGCCCAGACCTGGAGGAGCCAGACCAGAGGCTGGAAGTCCAGGTTGGAGTCTTACTGTTTTATCAGCTGGGGGTGGTTTGACAGAAACAGCGATCAATGAAGGCTACACTAGTGTTGTCAATGCTATCAGGACAAGACAACTCTTGAAAGGTGTAAAGAGGGACCAATGTAGCATGTGTTCAACAAAAGACTCTTTTCAGGATGAATTTTCTAACTGGAGTTCATTCATTCATTTATTCATTCGACAAATATGTTCTGGCCCGGTGTGATGGTGCACATCTGTAATCCAAGTGACTTGGGATGCTGAGGCAGGAAAATCACAAGGTTAAGGCCAGACTAGGCAACTAAGCAAGACTGTGTTTCAAAATGAAAAATATAAAAGGGCTGGGAATGTAGTTCAATGTAGAACAACACTGGGTTCAATCCCCAGTACCACACACATACACAAAAGATATATATCCTGGAGTAGAAATGAACATGGTCTCTGAAGGTTGACTGTCTAGTTTGACACAGTTGCTGTGAGACTTTTGGCAAGTAATTCAACCTAAGTTAGCCTTAGTTTTCTCATCTGTAAAATGGAGATTTACTAGAAAAGATGATTATGAGGCTTAAATTACCTGAGTTAACACAGGGTCTGGCACCTAAGAGCCACTGTTAATATTAATTAGTTCTCATCTTTTAAAACATCATTGTCATATGTAAGTACTCTGTGGGGCACAGGAACATGTAATAAGTCATCCTTCTGCATTATGGTCTCTCATCTTAGAACAGTAACCATTCAACTAGGTACTTTAGAAGAGAAGTGTGGCTGGGTGCAGTAATAGTGGCTCAGAAAGCTGAGGCAAAGGATTATCAAGTTCAAAGCCAGCATCAGCATCTTAGTGAGGCCTTAAGCAACTTAGCAAGACCCTGTCTCAAAATAAAAAGTAAAATGGGATGGTGATTGGCTCAGTGCTCAGTGGTTAATCACTCCTGGGTTCAATCCCAGGTAGCCAAAAAAAAAAAAAAAAAAAAAAAAAAAAAAGACTTAGAGAGAAATATTTTCTGTTTTCATGGATTGGAAAGATATATGCAGAGTAAATTTTTCCTGAAAATGTTGGCTTGAATTTTCATGTGGCCTTGAAGCATTAGAAGTCATTTAGAATGCTGCAGATTGAAATGTAAATATGACATTTTGGCTAGAGGTATGTCTCTACTTCTCTGTATCTTTTAATTTTAAGGATTGTATGTGCCATTGCAAAGATATAGGTTGAGGTTTCAATATGAATGACATTCCCTAGCATGAGCAAACCCAGGCTATATATATATATATTTTTCCCAGGGACTCCATTTGGCAATGTTTTCTAAATTTTCAGGCTTATGGGTTAGCATAGTGAGCTTCGTTTTAAAACATTTTTACTGATTTAGATACCCCACTTGAGAAAAGAGAGAATGGCTTTAAAAATTGACATCTTCACAGTGGGAGTGAGGATAGGAGTAGAGGTACGGGGAGGTTTCGGTGTTTATGGTACTGAAGGTACACTGTCTCTCGCACACCTGCTCTTGGCCTAGGGAAGACCACCTGAGCACTGCTGTGCCCCAAGCTGGTACCGTCTGGGTGGTGTATAGCTGTGGGACAATAGGAAAGCAGGTGTGACACATATGATACTTGATCTTGTGCTTCTTTGTTCTAGAGAACTAACAGCTTGTATATGACATATAAATGCAGAGTGATGGAAGACACTGTGTGGAGAGTAGTCTGATCCTTGAACTCTTTGGGTAGGACAAGGGATGTTCATCAAACACATAACCTGGAAAAGTCTGTTATGGGTGATTGTTGGATCATCTACTTTTGAACCTTGAGTTATGGTACAAAGAGAATGGGTTTAACAGATGTGAGTGTGTGAAATAAAGCTGAAAAAGACCTATGGAGCACATTAGTTTGACATAACAAGAGAAAGAAAAGTACCCTTACAAGTTGAAATGAAACTCTGGTTGTTGGTAAACAGATTGTGTGATTGACAGTTCAGCATGGACCTTGCAAAGAAGACAAAGTTTCTGGACAAAGTGATGAAATGTATCATATTATTGAATTTATTATTTTGCAACACCTTTCTGGTAGATTGAAAAGGTTAGATCTGTTAAAAGATTGTCAACTATAGTGAATTTTTTTAATATCTATTTTTTAGTTGTAGTTGGACACAATACCTTTATTTTACTTATTTATTTTTATGTGGTGCTGAGGATTGAACCCACGGCCCCACATGTGCTAGGTGAGCGTTCTACTGCTGAGCCACAACCCCAGCCCCATGAATTGTTGAATTAACTGGCACCAATTACAACCATTTCCTCTTCTTCCCGCCTTTTTCCTTTTCTCTCCTGAATATGGTTTCCATATATTTTAGAAATACCTAGTGTATCTATATTATGTCAGTCATAATAAACTTGACAATATATTCTTCACCAGATAACAATTCCAGTTATTTCTAGCTGCATCTGATTGCATTCTTGCCATGGCATATATCCTCCCCTTTTTTTGGATACTAGGGAATGAACCATTTCTTATTTTTTCAGTTCAGCTCTATCCTCCAGGGAACTCAATGTAGAACTTGCCAAGTTGTTCACCATTTTTGCATGGCTCTCAGGCTTTCCTCCAGGGCCAGGCATTGTAACCACAAGTGGGTTTGCTGTTTGGCCTCTTGATTCTGAGAGTAACCTCTGTACACCTCAATTTAGGAGCAATGGTGTGGGTATATCCTTTCTTAAAAATAATTTTCATTTAGACACACATTCTCATATCTGGGTAAGTTTTCTATTTTAGGTGATGTAAGTCCTCATGACTGGTTCTTTCTGTTCTTCTTCCTTTTAAGCCTTGGCAATTTTCCCCTAAAATTTCACAGTTTTTAGCAGCTTTGTAATTTAATAATCCCAAACCCCCTAATATATAACTCTTCCCTATCTATCTATCTATCTATCTATCTATCTATCTATCTATCTATCTTTGGTTTTGAATGACTGTCATCCTTCAAGTCTGTGCCTAGAAGGGAGTCTGCTGTTTTTGTGTTAATATGTTTGGTTTAGAAAGATTCTTGGAAATTGAGACTTCATTTCACTGTCTAAATTTGTTTTCCTCAGTGTCTTGAAGTAGGTATAAACTGGGTACTGTTTAATATGGGAAGTTAACTGATGTATAGTAACAAAGAATTGTGCTCTCATAGTTATCTTCTAGGAAATTATTCTAGTTTAGACCTCTCTTAATTGCTGGTGTTTCATTTTTAATCAAGTTAATTTTCTTAGTGTAGGTGTGTCTCACCATGTATTAAGTTCTTACAGTTATCTTAGCACAGTTCTTTACTTGGTTGAGAATTCAAGATGTGAGGTTTGACTTGGTAATTTTCACCACTGAAGTGCTTAGAAAATTAGAGTAAATAATGAACCAATATTTCAGTACCAGATTAGACACAATTTACTGTGATGTTTCATAAACCACAGACTTCTTTCTTCTGTGAATGCGTGAAGGATCACTTTTTTTTTTTTTCCAGACATACCGGGGTGCAAGTGTAAATTTCCATAAAATTTAAATGAGGTGCTTCCTGTAATTAATGAACAATTGTGGCTGCTCTCTGGTCTGCATTGTAATTAACCGTGATCAGGCTTGTTTAGTGATGACACTGTTCCTGTAATAATTTGACAAGCTACTGTGAATTTGCCAGGTTATTAAACAACCTGCAGCATTCACTTATGGAATCACAGGGATGAGCTCGGCAGCTACTGCTCTGTCAAATGCAGCATAAGGGTGAACCAGAAGCTACCCCCTTGAAGTCTATCGATCACCACAGCAGATTTAAATTCCTTGATTTTGGAGAACTTAATTCATTTTGTATGGGGTGTCTTGAACACTTCTTATTACATGACAAACCTACAGGGGCAAAGTCAATTATTTTTATGAACTGATGATGAGCCAGCAGATTCTCTATATTGTTCACACCACTATGAACTAAACAGTCTGAAGTTTCCCATTTTATTAAATAGGTATGATTATTTACTTATTTTTTAGAAAGCCATTCCCTCCCTAATATATCTGCAATATTCTCCCAAATATAAATTCATTTTCTCTCTTTTTTTTTCCCTGTTAGAAATAATAGTTGCTGGGGGTGGGGAGCCTGGTGCGGGGAGAAGGGAATGCAAAAGAGGGCAGAAGAAAGGGGTACATGATCAAGATGAAAGAAATGCATATATGTAAATATCACAGTAAAGCCCATTAATTTGTGCAATTCTTAATGTGTTAATAATCATAGTAAGTAATTAATCAATAAATAAACAATAGATGACCTTGTGCCAAGAAGCCATGTTGTAGGTAGGTAGAGGTAGAGTGATTTAAGTGGACTGGTAGCCTTATGTCCTTGGTCAATAGTGCACCAGCCCCCAACCCCCTCTTTCAGGTTAAGAACTATTCAAAACGTTACTGTCTAGTTACTGTGGTGTCTTTCATTCAGATTCTGTTTATTGACTAAACCACAAGGATTCCTGCCCAAAGTACCAGGCAGTCTATGCTTGACTGATTTTGATTTTCTAACATCAGCCCTGGGGTTTATTTGAAAAAATGTACGTACACTGCAGCTTTAACAAGTCAAGTGACTGCATGTTTTTGACCATGGAGTAGACTATATCTGAAGATCATTAAATTTGGGTGGTGGGGGGGTAGGTAAAGGAGAGTTGGAGAATAAGTGTAGTAGTCATTGTACCATTGCAGAGTGAGAGTGTGTATATGTGTGTGTGTGTGTGTGCATGCATGTGTGTGTGACACATGGTTTTTGTCTTTTCATCTTCTCCAAGAGCCAGAAAGTTTCCTGCCGTTCTCTTTCCAGCTATTGACAAATGATTGCCAGATGTGAGATCTTTGCAGTGCTTTTTCCCTCAGCAAACCTGCAGCGAAGGGATATTTGATTCTCCCTTGCCCATTTCATCTCCTTTCCACATCTGCCAGGGACACACAAGCAATACATCCCTACATGAGAGTTTAAAGTTTATTCAGCTCCCTTTCCCCCTCTGATAAAGTGTTTGGAGACAACAGAATGAGGTCCATATGACGCTCTCCCAACTTCACTGTATGAAATTAGTTGTTTATTTTACTTATCTACCTCTCAGTAATTGAACTATTTCATTTTAGTTTCGGCCCATGGAAAAGTTGATGTAACTCTGGGAGTGCTAAGAGTTTCCTATTGTCTGCTGGCTGTAAGTCTGCCACCAGCACAGCTTCCCCTTGAGCCCCTCTGTCCTGATAAAAACTGGACTGCCGATTCCATAGGACTAACTAGTAAAGTAGTTTTAGTATACAACTGTCAAAATATTTAGTGTGAAGTGTCTGGTAGAATTCAGTAGTCATTGAGGATTTGGATAGCTATCTCTGAGGGGAAAATTTACCTTGTTTGGCTTGATTAGTTTACCCCGTGTGTCCATTGTCAGAGTCGATATGTATGAGGTTCTAGTTTTAATCACAAGTAGCTTATAAAAGAGAAAGTACACCGAGTTTTGGAGGCATGTGAAATTAGCCTGAGTAGGCCACATACATAATCACTAACATGCACAGGAGCTTTTTGCATCTGCTTAGAATCTGTATTGATACTGATTTTTTTTTTTCTCATCTCAGTTTGAAAATATTTTCCAAAATGCCCGTGTAGCTCATGTTCATACTATAGGGTGGGCTGACACAGGTGGCCTTTCTGTTTTCCTATTACACTTTTTGGCAAACGGAAAGGCCCCTTATTCCCTGAATAAGATCAGCGTTTTTTTTTAAAAAAAAAAAACATTTAAAAAATAATCCATAAAATGTCTGCCACATGTTCTCTAGTTTATGGAAATGTTTTCCAAATTAGATCCATAGTATTGAATTCTTATTGTGAAAGTGCTAGTATGTTTACTGCTTCTGCTACTTTCTTTGCTACCTATATTTAAGTGAATTTGTATTTTTATGTGAAATTCAAATGAAGAATTTAATGATGCACTGGTAAATTATTTTTGTTGTTTTTATTAAAGGAGATAAGCTGAAGAACTGTCTTAGTATCAGAACAGGAAAAGTGTGAAGTCTGTGTTTCAATGTTCTTTAAACAAAATGAATGAAATAGGAACAATACACAAAACCTAATAAGAACAACAAAAAAACCCAAGAGTACCTAAAAAGAATAAATTCTACTAAGCCTAATGCACAGGGTGAAACATTTTACCATGGTTGCTAAAATGTTGTGTTTCTATTGTGAGTTTGTATTAGAACAGGATGGAAGATGTTGGTGGTTGGATTAGAAGACAATATTTTAAACTGTTCATTCTCAAAAGACAGCGTGATAGTGGTAGTGGTGGGGTGTTTGAGTTGAAACAGCGCCCCCTCAAAAAAATTATCAAAAGCAAAAGGTCTCTGGAAAAGTTCACATTGTCATTGTTCTGTGCATTTCACTAGGACTGCTGCCACCTTAGGCACTCAGTGGATGCCAGTGGTTGGGGAGGTGGAGGCAAAGTGCTCTTTTACAACAAGGTTAGAAACTCCTGCGCAGGAACCCTGTTCCTCCGAGTTTAGCTCATGTCACAGAATTTGCCCTCGCTAATGCATTAGTTGGTTTCTCACGCCTTCCTGCCTTTTCCTCTCCATGGTTACTCTGGGAGGCAGAGAGGTGCTAAGCAATGGAGGTGTCATCCGGCCCACGCACCTAGGGAATGTCCTTCAGAGGACGACTTGTCACCAGCCGTCAAAGAAGAGAGTGGCTTTGTGGTCTCTGAACATCTGGCAGCGCTGCACAGGAAGCTGAGGGGGTGTCATTAATTGTGATGAAATAATTTAAACCATCAGGAATAAATGAGGCTGTTAAGCTAAGTTCAGATTCCATTTGCCATGCACATGTGTCTAGCAGCCTGTGTGCAGTTAAAAAAAAATTGAATTATATTAGCTCATGAGTAGAAGTGAAACAGATACTGTAACTGAAACAAGTTGCTGTGCGGCGATGACATCGTGTTGAACCACTTCACAGGGTTACAGTTTGTAGGATCAATATATTGAAAAGTGGTATATTATATAATGAATTTTTATATAAAAGCATTCTTATGGTGCTGAGGAATATAATAAGGACCAATGGTTTACTGGCACACAGTGAGGTCGGGTGAATGAGTAGAAAGAAACAAGCCACCAGGTGAAGGTAAGTGAGCTGGGGACTCTTTGCCTGGCTGAATGTTGATGTGCAGTTTACCTTCCTTGTAGAGTCTAGGTATGAGCACATCAGGTGCCCTTGCTTTGTACACATACTGCAGGTTGGAGGGCATTTCTCTCCCATAACCAATAGCGGATGCCTCTTGGAGAGCTTCTGATACTGGGCACCTGCATATTGTTTTCCTGTATCTAAAAACAAATGAACATATTTTTATGGCTTTGCACAATCAGCAAACACTGATTTCAAAGGTAATTTTCAGGCACTATGGAAAGAGGCAACCTTAGTTTCTCAGAAAGGAAAGACTGTCGGGTTTGGAATGTTGGAGAAACTCTGAGGTTTTGTGCCCTAAATGGAGCCATGGTGTGTTCCAAAGTACATTTCTAAAATAAAAGCCATTCCTTTACACATAAGTAAAGTTTTCAAAATTGAACTTCTATTTAAAAATACGCATGGAAATTTGAAAAGTAAGAGGAGACTACTTAGGTACAGAAAGCGTTTTTGAAAAAAATCACTGGAGAGAAGTAAATCCCTCTGTCAAGAGATGAAGGCCGTGGTCTGGAGCTCTGGAAGCTCTGGACAAGGGCCTTTTTACAGCAAGGATTTTATTTCCATTTTCTCGCTATTTTCTCTTCTTTTCATTGCCTATCTCTTTTCCCAGTTGAGTATTATCTCCCTTTTTCCTCTTTCTCTGTTCTCTTTTCCTTTCCTGTGTTCTCACTTTCCATTTTTCTCCTTTTGTTTCTCTTAACAACTTGTTCTCATGCTCTGTCCTCCTTAGAAGTGATCTGCAGCTCTGTTTTCATTAATAGTTGTAGTTTTCCTGCTACTAGTGAAAAGATTAATACCCACGATTACTTCATTTGCCAAATTAATAAAATTTAACTTGTATTTTTACCTAAAGTTGTGTGACCATTGGTGGACTTAAAAAAAAAAAAAGTGAATGAACCTTGATGAACTAAAAAAATAAATAAATAAAAGGAATGCAGAATTGAGTTATCCCTTTCCCTAGAGCCCTGAATGAAAGTATTATTGGTGAAAGTCTGCCAGAACCTTGTGGCTCTGGATTGCCATCTCCTTTCTTACTTCCAGCATAAGAGGAAGACGTTCAAATGGAAGCTCTTGGTTTTCCTGACTTCATCCTTTCAAGTCCAATAGAGTAATCAGAAATTAGCATCCTGTTTCTGTGCATTTTTATCTCTGGATTTTTATTGATTAAATAGAAAAGGAAGACTTGAATTCATCATTGCTTCTTGTCCCTGTTGGAAGGATTGAAGAAGATTGTGTCTGTGTATAAGGTCCTCTGCCTTGCACACAGTTAAGAGCGAACACATTGTTGTCACTATGTATGTTTGTGCTGGTGGTCAAGCAGATAGAAATTTGAAAATTTCTTCCCTAAGAAATTTACATATCTTGACAATTTAAATATTATCCACCTTGAAATAGTTATATATATATTTTCCCCTAGAAAAAGGAATTCAAGGTTAACATAGAAAATTTTGAAGAAAACAGTTTTTTCCTCTGTTTTATAGTGCATTTGTTTCTCAAAACAAACAACAAAAATTAGATCATATATCTAGCAGTTGCTTGATGTTTTCTTTTGAAAGTATATTAATACATAAAGAAAAAAAAGTTTCTTGAACATAAATTTCCTTTTGCTTCTTCCTTTTAAAAACTTTTGGCAGTTTGTGAAGTTAGTGCCTCTGCATGTTTTCAAGAGCTTTTTAATTTTTCCACTGCTGCTGTTCACACTTATGCTCTGCTTAAGTGGCATTAAATTTGTGGATTTTTGTTCCAGGCGTTCTGTGCTTCAGGTACATTCTGGGTTGAATAACTTTGGTCGAGTGGCCTTAGAACCTGACTACTAAATCCTGCATGTGTCAGTGTTTCCATGAGAGATTGTGGTCTACATCCCAGGTGAACAACCTAAGCTGTTCATGTTGGAAACTGCCAGTGTTAGTATAAGATACTGAATAAGATGATTACATTTACTTTATGTATGTTCTTAAGCAAGCTAAAGCCATAGCAGTTTTGTATAAGGAAGACAAGAGATAAAAACAGGAAGGCTTTTAATTCCTGGCTTGAATAGAGAGAATTATGTGTTTGTGTGTGGGTGTGTACATGTTCATGGGTTTTGTATATACATACATATAAATTTTGTTATATATTCCATATTTTTATGTTCATAAGAAAAACTAGTGATGTTCTGTTGGAATACTTTGGAGTTAATCATATGGATGCTTCACATTTAGAACACACAGTCCATCTACTTTGACTTACAAAAGGAAGAAGAAACCTTTTGTTCGGATAGGTAAAGAAATCTCAGTTTGTGTATTATTCTTTAGGTTTCACATTTTAAAAGTGAAAATAATCTGAATATTGTAACTGAGTTATTTCGCTTTCACAAATTTGGAAACTCAGGAACCAAAATTTTAAGACTTAGGCAAAATTAAGTATTAAAACCTTCTTCATTTTGATGTGTCAGAGACTTCAAAATACTGTTTGCTGGTTTGTATTCCTTGCCAAAAAAAAAACTGCTTGCGAGGTACAGTGGCACACACCTGTAATCCCGGCAACTCAGGAGGCTGAGACAGGAGGATCTGAGTTCAAAGCCAGCTTCAGCAAAAGCAAGGCACTAAGCAACTCAGTGAGTCCCTGTCTCTAAAATAAAATACAAAATAGGGCTGGGGATGTGGCTCAGTGGTCGAGTGCCCCTGAGTTCAATCCCCAGTACCAACAAAACAAAACAAACAAAAAACCGCTTAACTACATTCATCCTATGTTTAGTATAATCCAAGTGAACATTAGGAATGCCTGAGTCAGTCTTTCTTCCGTAACCTGGTGAGGGTGGGAAATACAAGGAGACTTCCTTTTCAGACATTGTAACAGTGGTCTTATCAGGTTTCCCCCATCAGTGTAGCAGATCTTCTTGCATGATGTGTGAAATGTGCTAACTTGATGCTAAGAAGTGGAAAATTTGGGTCAGGCTTCTTTTCTTTTCTTTTTTCCTTCTTTCTGGTGTCAGTATAGCAGGCAGGTGTTGTACAAAAGCTAACTCTGGGGGCTGGGGTTGTAGCTCAGTGGTAAAGTGCTCACCAAGCACGTGCGAAGCCGTGGGTTCGATCCTCAGCACCACCTATAAATTAAAAAAAAAAAAAGGTATTGTGTCCAACTACAACTAAAAAATAAATATTCAAAAAACAAAAACATACAAAAGCTAACTCTGCAACATTAGGAGGTAGAAATAGTCCCATCTCTATAATCTCTGTTTCAAAAGAAAAGTGCCATTACAGACATATAAAGAATGGAATTGCCCAAGAACATAGCAGTGTTACTCTTTAATGTTCAGCGAGTGCCAGTGGAATTTCACGGAGCACAGAAACAGACCAAGTCCCCTTGAAATCATTGTTATTATAAAAACCATCTCTAAGTGCCTTTTTGGGTATGATGCGGTGTTTGCATCCTATAAAAAGTGAGCTAAACAGATAGTCTCTGCCCTCTAGGAGTTTGTAATCAAAAATAGATAATGTAGCTGACATCTGTTATTGTATTAAAGTCTTATAAATAAACATTGATCACATACATAAATAAAAGTTTTCTATCAAAGAAAAGTAAAAACCTTTTTCTTTGCTTGCCTCATGAAATAAGTAAATAGACATCATCATCCCTACACTGAAACTATCTATGTAAGTTGTAAAAGGACTAAACTAAAATAATTCTGACACCAGGATACTCTATTACATTAGTTTTTTTTAAGGTTTTTAAAAGAGTACTGGCATTACTATGATGTCACTGATAGCATATTTTAAATGGGTCTGGATGCAGAAATATTATTTTATTTTTCTGGTTATGAAATTAGGAGTTGAATTTTCTTCCACCTCTGGAATTTTCCCAATTCTAACTGCTGGCTGAAGTATACTTGCTGTTACAAACCAGTATCCTGGAGAGCAGTTTAAAAATTTTATCCAAACCCCTAATGTTAGTAAAAAAATCATATATTTTTTAGTTAGCCACCTTTCCTTTTCCTCCAAGTCAGTAGAAGCTGCATTAAAACAAATGTAGGGGTATAAAATTGAGCTGTAATATGAGATGAACTTATATATTCAGATACTCTAAATGGAATATTGGTATGAAGAGGTGGATCCAGAACTCTGGGATGACGAGTTCTGGGTGCAAGTTTAGGCAGAGCCATATACCACCTAATGTTAAACATAGAAATGCTGACGGGGGAAACAGGTATTGAGTTTAATAAAATATTTTCTTTCTATGTGCTTCAACTTTAAGGTATTTTAATAGTGATTTCATTTTTGAAGTGTGGGGGAACCAACACCAGCAACATTGGGGAGACAAAACATGAACCCAGCTTAGAAGTTCAAGACATTAAGAAAATGGCTATCTCCACCTAGTGTAGGTGTCTGTCTGTGTAAATTAAAGCATGTGGGTGCGTAAATTAATTAGAAGAACAGTCGATGATATAAATCAAACTTATTTGGTGCACTGATGAAATGAGCATTGTTTATAAGATTATCTTGTTATTTAATCTCTTCTGTGTAAACCTGGCTGGTTGGCATTATGAAGTAATAATACAATTAATGTGATGATGGTATACTTTTTCTTGGTACAGGTCTGATCCTGCAGACCTTTCTTGACTGGGATTTGTATATATAGAAGAGCATAAGAACTGGAAATTTTAATTAGCAAGAATCTGACCCCCCATAGTGTGTGTGTGTGTGTGTATGTGTGTGCGCACACACACATGCTCAGGTGGATTTTTTTTTTTTTTGGTATCTCAAAATATTCTCTCAGATTTCTATTCTTTTTGAACCAGTCATCTACTGATCCCAGAAGAATAAATTGCCTTTAGATACTATTTTCCAAAACTGTGCAAAGTTCATTATAAGAGCTACCTGCTGTCTTCTGTCTATATTGGTGCTGTGCTACTGGGTTTCCAATAAAAAGAAATTTTTACTTATAAATGAAGCCATTAGGAATTTCTTGAATAAACAAAATAATTTTTTGATGTACAAGGGAATTTTATTTATAACTGTTAGCCACATAAGTCCATGTCTAACACATACAAGGACTATTCGTTATCTTTTGTATGAAATTGAATGTACTCTTGTCAGCTAGAGAGCAGAAAACAGAAACACACACACAGCAAGCAGGGATCCTAGTGCAGAAGTAAATTGTTACTGTCATTTAGTATATGATTCAGAGTTAATTTTATTTTGGTACTGGAAATTGAACCCTGAGGTACTTTACTACTGAGCCACATTCCCTGCCTTTTTAATTTTTATTTTGACACAGGGTCTTACTAAGTTGCTTAGGGCCTTACCAAGTTTCTGAAGCTGGCCTCAAACTTGTAATCCTCCTACCTCAGTCTCCCAAGCCGCTGGCATTACAGTGTGTACCATCATACTTGGCTAAATCAGATTTTCACTTAGTGTTTTTATTTTACTTCCCATTCCAGTCTCTTTGGCTGACTCGATGAAGTTAGTTTCTTTATGTCACCAAATGGAAATTTTGCTTTGGGGAAATTAAAGATGTGGCTTTTATTATCTTGTTCTCAAACTGTTTAACTGTTCCATGACATTCTTTTTTTTTTTAACAGAACTTGACAGTGGTATCCAATAGTTTAACTAATAAATTGCAGAGAATAAATGTTATAGGTAATTTTTGTAAAGGCTTTTCATAATGGAGCCTGATGATTGAAGTTTGTTGTTGTCTCTACTTGATCTCATAGAACAGATTTTGAACAGTGTCCTGTTAGGATTATGCATAGGGGAATTATGAACATGTTGTGATAAAATCATATGATTTTATTTTTCATTTAGGATATTTTCCTTATTTTTTGGTCAAAATAGATATTAAACATTTTTAACTTAGCAAATTAAATATTTGGATATATTATTTTTTAAGTTTTTGGTCTCATCGACATAGGAGTACAACAGATCTCACTGTTTGAACAGTGATAGCTGTGATGCCATAGTAACATCCCTGGCTATTAAGCAGAGTGCGTATTATTTCTGTGGTTTTGTGAATCAGTAACCACTAAAAGATTTCAGACCAATCACCAATGAATGATTTGTTCATTTTGCTTAATGAGAGAAACTGGCATAAGACAACCTCACAATATGTGTTGGGATACATTTTCACTTGGCTCTGTTGTGGATTACACAAGTTGAATATTCAGTCTTTTTTTGAGATATGCAGATTTATTGGATGAAGTTTGGGTTTGTTTCCTGGAAGCCTTTTAGGATAGTACTTGTCAAATAAATATTAAAATCAGGGTATCTGCTGGGAAGTCCAGGTGTATGGTGAAGTGGGACACCCTCTAGTTTGAAGAGGTGACTAACACTAGGCCAGCTGCTTTCTTGTACTTTCTGACCAGAGCCTGCTTCTTAGATCTGATGTGAAACAAGTTTCAGAGTGCTGTAAGAAACAGGATGAGGCTAATGTCCTGTCCTTAGCTGGGATTGACACGTATGACCAAAGCTAATGAGAAACTCTGGTCAAATAGATGCCCTAGTGGTAAAGCTAAAGACTGATATGGTCTTAAGGCCACACACAGCACACTTCAGATTCTTCTGATGAGTATGACTTCTCCCTAGATTTCCTTCCTGTGCTGGGTGTGAAAGGTCTAGCCTTTCACTGTTTTCCTGGTTCCTTTCTCTCCATTTTGTATCTTTTTTCCTTTTTGCTGTGAATCACTTCACTACCTCCTGTCTTCCTCCATTTTGATACAATCAGGTATTGTTATGTCCATTCATTTCAAAATGTTTTTGGAGCTGACTCATCCTGGGTCCTCCTGAAGGTAGATCAGGACAGTGAAAGTACTTTGTTTAGGGGAGATCCCAGAGTAGGAATGAAGGACTGGGAAAACCAAAGGTGACTCATGGAGGTGATCAGTACAACTGCTGATGGGTGCGGTTCTTTCTGGGGCCTTCCGAGGCACTTCATGAATGTCTCCCAGAGCATGAATGTGTTCTCCTGTTGGCTCTCATTCTCTGTTGATCAGTGTGGTCCTCTGAGCTATAACTCCGTACAGTTTTGTTAAATATTAAAATCAGGGTGTCTGCTGGGAAGATTCTTCTGGGTTGTCAGATGGCATAAGGCATCTGAGGCAGGCTTAAAGGTGCTAGTTAGCTATCAATGGGAGAAGCTATCAATGGGAGAAGAAGGAATTGAGATAAAAATTTTAATATTGCATAGGGACCTATGTATTGCTTTTCTTCCCCCCACCCCAAAAGCATAGAGAGCTCTGGAATGTTTGTTGTTGAGTCTGTCATTTGCTTTATTATTATTCTCAGATGTGCTCAGCTATGCCTCTAATAACCACTTTGTTATTGGGGAGAACTGTTGCATCAATAATTTCAGCATACTTCTGGGAACATTGGTCATTCACACTCAGGACAGGAGTGATCAGGAGGAGGGAAGAGATTGCCCTTACATCAACTCAAGTCTTGCTTCATCCACACTGAAGCATAAAAACATTTACCAGCATTGTGCCAATGGTCTTTGGTTTTGGAATGGGGGAAGTTGTTAACTGTTCAGCCGCTCCTAATATTCTCCTTAAAAACAGTTATTTAGCAAGATTCTGCTACAACACAAGTCAGCTCTTTCAGAACTTTGGAAGTGGACACAGATCTTCACTTCCAAATGGCCCTGGGAATCCCAATAGGTATAGTTAATGTTCCTATTGAACCATGACATATGATAGATTAGTGAAGATTTAGAGAAGAGTATAAGGAGAAACTAAAAAGTAGTCCCCAGTGGGACTGAAACATTATGCATACTTTCAGTACTTATTTGACAGAAGAATCTATTTCAGAAGGCAACTTCTAACAGAAGCAGTGAGGTTAAGCAATTATTATATGTGATCTTTTCATCATAGTTGCATATTTTTATTGGATCATGGTCCAGAAATTATAAGGTTTAGTGTAATCATGGATCATGCTGGGCAGAACAACTTTAGAATTCCTACCATCCTCTCTATGTGGCTGTCTATTATTTTAAAAAATAATTTTAAAATATGGTATAATTTTTTAAAGTTTAAGGGCTAGGATTGAGAAATAATAGAGAGTCCAATTTTATTATGAATTTATAGCTGTTACAACAACCTAAATCAGTCGGGAGTTGTTACCCGGTGAGGTGTTCTTCTGATTTGTTCTTTTGCTCTAATTCAAAATATATGTGGTACTGCTTTAATAAAGAGAAATTCAGTTTACCTTGCTAGAACTTTCTCTTGGTCTGAGGAAGTTGGACAGTTGGATGATTTGAGGTTACAATACCTTAGCACCTTGAGGGTAAAATGCAGCCTTAATTGTGTGATAGAATATACCATCTAGAGGATAAGGAGTTTTAGATTATAAGGAAAATGACTCCCTTTGTGGGCTCCTCAGGAACAATTTTCTATCTTGTGGTTGGTCACTTTCAATGTATGGCAATTGCTTTCCATTATAATCCCAAGGTCCAATCAATATGTACAATATTATGCAACTTATAGTTACATTATAACCAAAATATGTCAAATGTGGTTTCTGAGTGGCTGATTTACTGTAAGACTTCCTCAGTCCCCAAAGTGGGCATCATGACTAATTGGAACTTCCATAGACAGGTATTTTTCTTCATGTGAAAATTGTGTGCATGTTGGGGGAGGGTCTGTAGCGACAGGAGGAGCAGTAACCCACTGTGTCAATGTCCTCACATACAGATTGATCCATTGTCATCTCCTTTGCATCTGCATGGATTGTTGTGAATTATTTGTTCACCCTGGGAGAGACGTGCTCTGAATTCTAATAATTTAAAATCTCTGAATCTATTAAAACCATATTTGTAGCTCTAAAAAAATTGATATTCACTGGGCAGTTTGCCCAACAAGCGAAAGTCAAAGAGATTACACACTTATCCTAAGTCACAGCAACCATCCTGCCAATTCTTCCTTTGAAAGAATACAGCAGACCCAAATTATACATCCGTGGGTAAGAGGAGACAAGAAAAGAACTCAATACATCAAAATCAGAAAGTAAATTCCACAATAATGGTTACAATAATGTTTCAAGATGTGATTTCAGCAAAGGCCCAGTCATTGAACCCTTGATCATGACTTAGAGGGCTTTAAAGTGTTTCAAAGCATATCCTAAGCTTGTTAAATATGTTTATTTCTCTCACCTTGGAATCAGCATATTCACTCATGGACTAGTAGACCCTAAGATCACATGGGGCTAGGACAGTCACCTAGTCATTCGATTGAGAAAATAAAACAAACCATGATTACTACCTGGTCTTCTGATTTCTCATCTACAGGTATTTTCATAGGGTATTGAATCAACATAGTGAGCCTCTACAGTATGCCAGGGGCCAACAATATAAAGATGTGTGAGAATAAGCCAGTAAAACAATGGAGATGTAGTGTATGCAGGGAGTGGAAAGCAACTTGCAAGAGTTGAACTCTGATCTTCTCAAGAGCCAGGCTTAGTCCTGTTTATCTTTAGTGTCTCAGCACCAACCATTGTACGGGTACTTTGTAGGAAGGTACCTGATAATTGCTTGATGAATGAATGAACGTGATACATGCTTATCATTATACCATGAGGTCACAGAGGCCAGGCACACTAAGTCAGAATTTATCCAGAGGATAAAGTAGATAGGGGTTTCCTGTGATGAATACAGTGGAAAACAAGAAAGCTGCTCTCCTTGAGGGCTCGTGTCAGGTAGTTCACCTTTGCGTGATCTGCCATCAAGAATGGTGCCTGTATACGAATTGCAGAATCACATCAGTTACCATTTGTATACAGGGTAAAAATGGGAGTTCATAACCCACTTGAATCAAAGTGTGAAATATGATATATCAAGAACTATGTAATGTTTTGAACAACCAACAATAAAAAAATTAAAAAAAAAAAAAAAGAATGGTGCCTGCCAGCAGTGGGTTCCCTCTATATTAACTCAGAGTACACCTTTCTTTGGCTGTGGTTTCATTACTTTCTATATTCAGAATCTGGTAAATGTTTTGGTTTCAAAATATTTCTTGTTTTCTTATAACTAAACAATACATGCTAAAAAGAAAATAAAATGTTTTGGAAAGACGTCATTTAATGTAATTGTCAATTATAAGCTGACAATAAGAAGTTTTCTCTTTTTAATAACTGGGAATTAACTTTCTTTATTGGGCTATCAAGGGTGACTATTTCAAATGGCTACATTAGGCATGAAGTAGACAGTCCCACTGGTAATTTTCAGTTAACCACAGTGTTGATTATCTTGTCCAGTAACAATATTTCAGTTGTTTGTTTTACCCATCTCGGTTGACTAGAGCATGGAATCAACAAGAGCCTGATTGTGGATTTTATTCTTGTATGGGCCCGTTAGGTTTGCAAAGGGAAAAACCTCTTGAATAAACATAGACAGCATTCCAAATGTTGGTTAGCTGTTAAATAAATGGATGCTATTATTACAAAGGAGGACTTGGCTGAAGAAGGTAGATCATCACATCTCATTACCATTCCTGGATAAACAACCAAAGCATATACTAGCCATAGTAGTTTCATAACCTTAATGCTCATACATCGTGTGTGTGTGTGTGTGTGTGTGTGTGTGTGTAGGTGGGGGTGAGGACAGTGGGAGGGATACTTCTCTGAAATTAGTATTAGTTTTATAATGGAGATAGGAAACCTACAGTTATCTTCATTGGCTTGAAAAATTTTTTCATAGTGAAACACCACCTTAGTACTAGTTCAAAATATTTGAGCTTTATATATGTGAATTTCATAACTATACACTCAAATAGAAAAAAAAATACCGAAAGGAAAAAAAAAAAAAAGCAAGTCAACATCCAGGTTAGATAATGCTGATTACATATAAGGGAAACAGATACCGCATCCTCAAAACATGAGAAATTTTTAAAAGGATATATCACCTCAAAAATATATGTGAATCCTGCTTTTAATGAATTAGGGAGATTTCATTTTGTAGTGATAGCAAAATGGATAAACTTGCTGTATAGGTGCAAGAAAAACATATCATCAACTAGATAGGGGTTGAAGTATTTAGCTACACAGTCACCCAACAAGCCTCAGTTTGAAAACTGACCTGTGGGTCATTGAAAGATGATTTTTACTTAATTGCCAAATTGGCTTAGAATGTTGTTTACTGTGTTGTCAGTTGCATTGTAGCATTCAGGTAATCGAGAGTATTGGCCAGTCACTTTTTTGTGCATGTGTTTTCAAGCTGTTGTTTCGTTCTCAATGAAGCATATTAAATCTCTTTAATATCACTTGCTGGTTTTACTGAGGGTTTCATGATATTGTGAAAAACAAAATATCTATATAGAGTTATAGGAGAGAACATTTGCAACAAAGATGGCATAGATCAAGGGAATGTCAAAATTACTGAAGTGAAGAAAACAGAGAATTGAAGATGAGACTAAAACCAGATAGATAGAGATGCCCTCTGGCAAAATATAGCTCTGGAGGAAAGTATGTTAGAAGGTAGAACTTCATAGGAGAAAATTATTTTATGGGAAAAATATGCTACAAGCCACATGACCTCCTTCTTACCGAAATAAAAAAGTCAGATTTTGTACAAGAAATGATCCACACAAAGCAATTATTAGTGCAGTAAGCATCAAAATCACTGTTTTTTAAACTAATAAATACAGATATTCATTAAAATACCTCACATAAATATTAATAACAAATAGATACATCTTCAAATCAATTCTTAAAGATAGTTCCTTTATCATTTTAAAACCCAGAAGTCCTAATTGTAACTGTGACTAATCACTAAGCACAGAGATTTGTATTTTTTTCTCTTTATTAGTATACATTTCTAGGGAAAGTTCAACAGGTAGGAAGTTTATGTTTACAGATTTTTTTACACTTGTAATTTTTAAAAAGCAAATGCTTACGTACAAAGGAGAGAGGACTGGGGCTGTGGCTCAGTGGTAGAGCACTTGCCTGACATGCGAGAGACTCCTGGTTAGAGAGAGAGAAAAATTGGAAATTTTCTGCTATAACTTTTAAATAAGTTAGAGGAAGCAAATAAAATCATATTTGTTGGTTAAAGGTTCTATGGTCTATCTCAAATGTGGCAGCTAGAAAGGAAAAAGGAAAAGAAAGGCAGGGGTGAATCTCATGAAAGTCAAAAAGAGAGATCAGGAGAAGAAAGGGAACAAGGGGTGAGAGGTGGAAGTGCTGGGGAGTGATATTGGCCAAATTATATGGTTATATTGTGAATTGTGTGCACGTCCAAATATGTAATAAGAAGTCCCATTAATGTGCACGACTATAACGCACCAATTAAAAATGTGGGCAAGAAATAATCCATGTTAGCTATCCTATGTTCATTGCACCTAGAATTTACAGTGTTCCATGGCTTGATTTCAGAAAAAAATAAGTATTGCTCTGATTAGCAAATTAAATGCCCATATGAGTTTTCATATTTCTAAATTAACCTTTGATATGAAAGCAGTTTTGTACTTGGTAGCCTTAGATAGTTTCAAGCGACAAGATAACAAGAACTTCTCAACCTAAAAGAAGCTGTTAAGTGTTCTTTGTTAAGTTGCTGTCATTTTTCAGGCATTTCCCGACTTACAAAGTATTCCTTAGATTCAGGACAAGCAGGATATATTAAGCATCAGACCAGCACTTCCTGGGTATACATGAAGTGTTCCAACACATGCTCCACTTCATATGTTTACAAAAGATGTCACTGAATTATAATTATTATTAAAACATAAGATTCACACAGGCATATGCACAAGCCATTTCCAGGATGGCAGGGCTGTGTACATCTTGTTTACCACTCAGCTCAGGTGTTTCTCCTGTAAGAGCTCCCTTGCTACCTAGTCTACCTGGTCTACATTTCTTGCATCTCTTGTTCAAAAAGCTTTCTTTGTGCCCCTTTTTCTTGTTCCCACCATACTGTATTGAAATTGTGTTTTTTTTGTTTTTTTTTTAATTTTTCTCCCCACTGTGGTTAGGCTGTCATGATACCTTGGAGCAATGCCACACATCAGTGTCTTCCTAGCACACAGGAAGTACAGCACCTGCACTTGTTTAGTAGATGTCTGACGGTAGCACAGGTGAATGTTTGGAAGGAAGGACTAGAATAAACATTGTGTAGGCTCAGAGACAGAGAACACGTTTAACATGCGTGAGCCTCTGGGTTCAGTCTCCAACGACACACTCAGGTCTGGACCGTGCAATTTAATTTACAGGTGAAGAAAAGGCAAATGATGTAACTAAAGTTGACCACAGGATCAGAGGTAGGTTTAGTCCCAAGTTACCTCTTTGAGTTTGCTTTGCTCTGTATTGTGATTCTTTATGGTAACATTGAGGTGGTTGTTAAAGAGACTGAAGGAGACCAGCTTTAAAATGGGGAGCGTTTATTCCCGGAGTAAAACACCAAGTTCGGCTGAAAACACACTGTCTTTCCTTACTTGCTCTCTTGTAAAGACTCCCTTTCCCCCTAAATGTTGTTATTGCTCCTGGTATTCTTTTTCTGTCATTTTCATGAATCTGTCATTGAAAATCCCCATGCCCAGCACCAGACCAGATCAAGATACAGGAAGTTTATAGGAAGCTTTGCCATGTAGAAATCATGAAGGCATAGTGGCTTCCTACCAAGCCAGATTCTCTTAAGTGTTCCCATTGCCCATTGTCCCAGCTAGGAGGACAGAAGCCCTGGATAAAATTTTGGTTTAATTGTGAGTTAAGACCACCATTTGGTGCAGGTACAGTGGAACTTTACTGGCACAAAAGTTCTGGTCCCATGAAGTTTTTTGTCTGGGATGGCTGGTAAGAAACATGGACATTCTGGGCAAAGTGCAGCATTGGGAAAGAAAAGGCAAATGATGTAGACCTGCAGCATTGGGGAAGAATTAACATACTGCTGTTCATCAACAGGCAGATGCCAGCTAAGGAAAGTCTGCCAGGAAGGGAGGTCATTCTCCGTGTTCTGCAGTACCTGCAAGTCAGTGACATGGAACATACCCATTCAGTTCAGTGTTTGAAATGAGCACTGATTTCCAGAGTTTGTCCATTTCTTGTCATAGTATTTCCTTTTTCCCTGGGATACAGGAAGAATGAAGACTGCTGATTAGAGAAACAGGAGAGAGGGTGGAATTGAGGATCACTGGAGCATCCCATTTATATAGCAAATCGTCTGTGTGGTACTGGACATTTAACCCAGGGGTTGTCTACCACTGAGCTACATCCTCAGTCCTTCAAAAAATTTTTTTGAGACAGAGTCTTGCTAAATTGGTAAGGCTAACCTCAAACTTTGGATCCTCCTGCCTTAGCCTCCCAAGTGTTGGGGGCGGGGGATTACAGGCATGCATCACTCTGCCTAGCTCAGCAGATCTTTTATAATAATGGCTAGGTAGTGGGTTAGACTTCTTTGTCTTTCTTTTTCTTTTTTTTTAAAAAAAAGAGAAGATTGCCTTCTTTACTATTTTGTACCATACATTTAATATGCCTGGACTTTATAGGTGGACTCTAGGTGAGAACCTATCGGTTTAATGATACATTTATTCAAACAGGAAATTGCATATTAAAGCAAAGGTTTATTTGGAAAATCTGTTTTCATAAGTGTCCATTTTCAGATATTTTCTTTCATATGAAGTAAGGAAATAATATTCACACCTTACTCTTTTACTTAAAATTTTGTTCTGAGTATTAGGTGTCACAGCAGGCATATTTGAATTGAGGGTACTGGGGACGTGACCCTTCTCTTAGAGATTTTTAAAAAGTCCCCCCCCCAGTACTGGGGGTTGGACCAGTATTCAGGAGTATTCTACCTTTGAGCTAGCCCTTTTAAAAATTTTATTTTGAGAGGGTCTTACTAAGTTGTTGAGGCTGGCCTTAAACTTGTGATCCTCTTGTTTCAGCCTTTCAACTGGCTGGGATTACAGGTGTACACCACCACACTACGTTTTTTAAATCTTTATGGAGTTACCTGAGTGTAAGTTACAGAAAGACACAATTTTAGTGCAGATACACTAAGAACAAGGATACCAAGAACATCAAAAGAGTGGAGACCATCTAATTCCCTTCTTGTTATAGAGTGGTCCAAAGTCACAGAGATTGAATAAGTAATAATAGTGTTGGTAAATTAGAACCCACATATTTGTTAGTTTGAAAGTACAGAGAACTGACTGGGTATGGTGGCACACACCTGCAGTCCCAGTGACTTTGGGAGGCTGAGGTGGGAGGGATTGCACATTCCAAGCCAGTCTATGCAATTATGAGACCTTGTCTCAAGAGAAAAAGTGTAAAGGGCTGGGGATGTAACTCAGTGGTAGTGTGCCTCTGGGTTCTATCCCCAGTACAGGGATAGGGGGCTGGGGGCTGGGGGCTGGGTGTGGATGGGAATATCATGAGCTGCTTGAGGATCACTTGGATTGTTTTAGGGAGTGGTAGGTGTCTTAGAGATGTTATTGATGAAATTGCTGTACTTTATAATGCAGCAGATTAGATGATCAGAAGGATGTAACCAGAATAGATTGAGACCTTGTTGAAGGCAGATCACGAGTTTTCCTCTTTTTATCCCTACTGTTCAGGGCACTAACTGGGAGCAGCAGTGACTTTAGAAGTATTTGTTTAATGTTTGAATAAAAAACATTGATTCAGTAACCTTTTAAGATCTGTGTTTCTAGGGAAAGCAGTAGTGGAAATTTTTCCCTGATCTTATACCATAAAATTGTTCCTTTCTTTTTCTAAGTTAAATACTTTCTCTCTTTCAATAAGGTGAAACTTGGCCAGTTATCTCAGTCCCTGCCACATTGTAATTAATGTTTCTAATGAGGAATGAGGAGGAACGACTCCTATAATAAAATATTGGAGATGTGTGACTAGTGAATAGAATTGGATCTGATCTTTTGTAGGGTACACTTTGTAGGTTTATTGTTTTCACTTTCTTGAACCAGATGCTCCAGAATGTTTTCATATGTAGCAGTTCAACATCTACCATCTAGAGGACCAGAATATCTATTTTGAGTACACATGATACATTCATGAACTAATATGTGTTTTCTTCCTGAGAGGAAAACTATTGGGAATGTACTGGGCTGAATATATATTTATTTTTGAATGGTTAACTGCATTGCTATCACTTTGAAAGGCCCCACGTTGTTTTCTCCGGAAGCATGTTCCCAGCAGTTTTAAATGGCCAGTGGCTTGAAGATGCTCTGCACTCCAAACATGGACATCGCTCTGTGGCTTGTCTTTGAAGCTCAGGAGTTGGCTGTGGAGTTAAATGAAGCCAGATTAGTGTTATTCATTAAATATTTTAGTTTAAAAAACTGTTAATATTTATTTCTGTAGTAGATATTTTCAAAATAGTTTTTCTTGAGTATATTTATGTAGATATTTGAAACATTTTGAAAAGTGTTGTTTTCTAAATTAAGGAAATTCTGTCACAACACGTGTGTATATATAGACATACATACACATATATAGTGTTTAAAAATAGACAAGAAAATGAGACGATTAGAAGTTCATGGCTGCTTTAGGGGTCTCTGAAGCAATAGAAATATGTGAGGACTGTGTATGTTTGGAGGGAGCTTGATAATATACTGAGTCTTGGTGGCCTCTGAAATTATAAGGCAAAGGACTTTAGAGTCTCCTTTTATATGGACCAGTGTCTGATTTTCATCTCTGGGGGACTAACATAGAGCCATGTAGTTCACTGATTTCTCTCCTATATACTCTTGAAGTTGACCTCCAAATAAACTTGTGATTTAGGCAGGGTAGTAGGTGGTACCGACTGTTATATAAATGAGAAAACTAATTGATTTCTGGGTTTTAGCTCAGTCCGTCATTCACTGCTTCATGCTTCTCTGATAATACAGGAATGTAGTGAAGAGTCACACCCACACTCCTATAATCCCAGTGGCTCCAGAGGCTGAGGCAGGAGGATTGCAGGTTCAAAGCTACTCTCAGCAATATAGCTAGGCCCTAAGCAACTCTAATTTAGAGCCTGCCTCTAAATAAAATATTAAAAGGCTAAGGATGTGGCTCAGTGGTTGAGTGCCCCTGGGTTCAATCCCTAGTACCAAAAAAAAAAAAGAAGAAAGAGCCAGGCACCTAGCTGTAATCCCAGCAACTCACAAGTTCCAGGCCAGCCCCAGCAATTTAGCAAGACCTGGTCTCAAAATAAAAAAGGGCTGGGGATGTTGCTCAGTGGTTAAACAACCCTTGGTTTAATTCCTGGTACCAAAAGAGGTGACTTGAGGCAGGAGTGAGCAAGTGCACAAGACTTGGTGTCACATTCCTATAATTCCAGCTACTTGGGAGACCAGAAGCAGCAGGATTGTTGTAGCCTTGGCGACTTAGAGACCCTGTTTCAAAATAAAAGAACTGCAAATGAAGCACAGAAGTAAAGCACCCCAACCAAAAACAAAACAAAACAAAAAACCCAAGGAACTCTCCCATAAAGCACTAAGTCCCCTCAGTGCTGTGTGTTAAGAATCAGGGACAGTACAGATAAGAAAGCAGTAATGTTTTTCTATGGAGTAAGGTTGGAAAGGAAGGGCTATTTGAGGTGGTCTTTGATGGTTAAATGATGGGGAGTTTCCAGGGCCTGGTGAGGCAGCACAAGTCTGTATTCCTAGCTTCTCATGAGGCTGAGGCAGGAGGATCACAAGTTTAAGGCCAGTTTGGGCAACTTAGTGAGACTCTATCTTCATAAAAGGGTATGGATGGTGGGGAGTGTTGGCCAATGGTAGAGCACTTGCTGAGCATGCAATAGGACCTAAACAAAAAATAAAGGATAAAATATGGAGCTTTAAAGGGGCAGTATAAAACATTGTAGGCAGGGGAAGCATCATGAGCAGACTGACAAATGCATGATATAGTTGGGAACTGCTACTCATGGGGTCCTGGGTGTGGCTTAGACTTCACTGGCAGATGACATGATAGATTGTGAAGTTATTTGCAGGGAAAAACTTGGCTGTGTTCATTTAACAAATATTAATTGAACATTTTTTAAAGTACCCATTTGGTTGCTGAGAGTATGATTGTGAATATGACAGCTCCTTCTTCTGGAGGTTATATTCTAGAGGACAGGCAAAATGGGGAGTATAATGAGGGCTATGAAGAAAAACAAGGCAGAGTCTGGAGATGGGGAGTGAGGGTGGTGAGGGGCCTTCTCTTTAGAGGGTGTGATCAGAAGAGACTTAAGTTTGGTGAGATAATATATGGGCAAAAACCTGACTTAGTGGGAAAGTGAGCCCTACAAAGACCTAGGGAAAGACCCTTCCAGCAGAAAACGGCAAACAAAAAAGACCCTGATGTAGGATCAAGCATGGTGATTTTGAGAATCAGCATGGTTGTCAGTGAATAGGGCCCTGAAATCTCAAAAGGGTACAATGAAAAGAATAACCCTTTCACATGAAACTACCACAGAATCTGACTGTAACACTGTTACTAGCGCCCTCTGCATTAAGTATGCACATACGTATGTGCTCCTGTGTCTCCTCTTCTACTCATCCGCCTTTATTCTTCCATGCACACTCTAGCCATCCAACCATTTAAGCAGTACTTACTGAATACCTTCCATAACTCAGACTGCATTCTACCCAGCTCTTAAATGAACCCACACTCGAGATTAATCCTGTTGTAAATAAGAGACGTCTGCAGTAATCAATGGTTTGTGTATTGGTCTGCTATATTTTTCGGAACCTAGTTGATAGTTTTAAGATAATGTAAACTGTTACCTTAATGTCTTCTGCTAGGATATTATCAAGTCAGTAGGTCACATGTCCCTCAGCTATTGCCATACTCTCAGAGGGAAAAGAATAAAGACAAGGAAAGGCAGGGGTGGGGGTGGGCAAAAAAGCATACCCTCCACATCTGAGTGCAGAGGACACTGATGCTGGATATTTGCTAGTTGGGTTGTCTGTTCTGAGATGATTAGTGAATCAGCTATGGTAAAATGCAGCCTCTCTCTAAGAGACAGACCAAGTTGTTTATTGACAGTGGGGAGGAAAAGGGTTGGGCACATACTTGTAAGACCTATGATCTTTCCCAGAATTTGGAAGGATAAGGGAATTGCTAAGAATTTGACATTGGAACTGTTCCCTCTAATTGTGGCCGAACCCATTTGGCGGGGGGCGGGGGGGGGGCACTAAACCACAGAATCAGAAGTTGATATTCTGAACAATACGGGAGCTATTCATGGTGAAAACAAGTGTTTAGCCAAGCCAATGTGTGTTTTAGTTTCAGGCAGCATAAACTGAGGTGCTTATTTCACAGTAGCATGTAAGAAAATTAACTAATATACATTAGGTGCTTAGTTTTTCCCTCTTTCCCCCTCCCTCTTGCCTCCTGCCTTACAGCTGTTTTTCTTCTTCCATACTTTGAAATTATTGTAAAATCATTAAAGAACACACATTAAGATTTTGTTCATTGTAAATAGACAGTTTAAAAAAAATTTTTTAGTTCATTGACAGACCTTTATTTTATTCATTTATTTATATGCGGTGCTGAGAGTTGAACTCAGTGCCTCACATATGCAAGGCAAGTGCTCTACCACTGAGCCACAACCCCAGCCCTTTAAATAGACAGTTTTAACAATGAACGTTTCTTCTCAATCGAACAGATGACTGGTTTGGAGAATTTCTAAATTGCCAGGCAGTTGGCACTGCAGTGCAGATGCTCAACTCTTTTGCAAATTAGTGCCTCCTTCCAGCTATGGATGCCCTGGATGCCAGCCCCACTCTTGCTGCAGAGATCCTGGTCTGTGACTGAGCCTCTGTGTTTTCTTCTTACAAGGTTGGTTTAAAAAAAGTTGTATGATTTACATGTGTTAAACATATCAATTTTGGAAAAAATCAGAGTAGACAAAGCAGTAACATCATCTATAACTCCAGGCACTCTAAGATAAGCACACACACATATCCATTGTAACCCCCAAATTATATTTTAGATGATTATTATGTTCACAGTGTAATCCACAACGTCATTGATAATATGTAATGTATCTTTGATTTTGTTTGGTTATGTGTGTATAATATTATGATTAGCTTTCTGTCGTTTTAAGTTCTTTACATTTTCTGTTGTGCAGAAGGCACAATTCTATAATTTATTTTCAGTTCTTTCCAACTCATGAATATAAGAGTAGCCTCTTTCGGGTTAAGGCTCATATCCTTCAGCCTATAGATAGCTAGATCACATCTCTGTTTGCATCTGGCAACCCTTTTCTCTCACTTTCATTCAGAACTCTGCATTTAGGAGAAAGGAAATGCACAATTCCTGCTTTCCCTTGTCCTATTTTCTGCCTTTGCGTCCTGCAGCATGGCTTCTGCGTCTGCTCTTCTCCACAACAGTGGCTCTAGAGAGCTGACCTCTCATTGCACACATCTTGTAGAAGCATTTCTGGTTTTCACTTCTCTCTCTGTGACTTCTGATACTGCTGACCACTTTTGCTCCTCCTTCAAGTCTTTGTGTTTTCTGACTTTTTGGTCTTCCAGTGTTCTCCTTACTTTTCTAATTTGTTGTTTCTTAGTTTATTTCTTGGTGTTCTTTTCAACATAAATTTTTTCCCAGATAATTGTACTCATTCCCATTAGTTTAAATTCCTTCTGATTTTCTGAATACTACCCAACTATTTCTTCAACCTAGACTTTGCTACAGAGCTTCATATTTGTAAGTTCAGTTCTCTTGGTTGATCTACTTTGAAACTCAACCAGTTAGAAGCTGGAGTTTTCAATGTCCCTGCTTTCCCTCCTCCAGCTAGCCACTGTTATATGTTAAATGGCATCACTGTCAGCCTGATGTCCTATTTGGGCTAGAAACTAGAAAGTCGTCCTGGGCTTTCCTTCTCCAGAGCTCATACCTCCTTCCCCAGTTCTAAACAGCAATTAAACTATGCTCTTTTGTCTTTTGTCTTGTCTATTACTCTGTATTTTCAATGCCTGCAGTCTTGTGCCTTAAAAAAAAAAAAAAAAAAAAAAAAAAAAAAAATATATATATATATATATATATATATATATATATATATATTAGTGATCAATGGACCTTTATTTTATTTATTTATATGCGGTACTGAGAATTGAACTCAGTGCCTCACACATGCTAGGCAAGCGCTCTACCACTGAGCCACACTCCAGCCCTAGTCTTGTACTCTTACTATGAAGTTGTTCAATGGGTATGAGTTTACAGCTCATAAATAAGTTCTGGAGATCTGCTATACAACATACTACCTGTAGATAACAATAAAGTGTTATGCATTTAAAAGTTTGTTAAGATAGATAGATCTTGTCTTAGGAATTCTGGCCACAAAATAAAATAAAAACAAAACCCCCAGAGGAACACAGGGAAACATTTGGACATGAAAGATATGTTTGTTATCTTGATTGTGGTGATGGAAATATGATTATATACATATGTCCAAACTCTCCAAATTGTAGACATTAATTAAATACAGTTTTCTTTTTCTTTTTTTTTTTTTTAAATACCAGTTATATCTCAACAAAATTGGGTGGATGGGGAAAGACTGATTGTTTCTTGTTTTGGAGCTCTATTTTCAACATTGTTCAGGCTCTCTTTCCCAATGCTCCCAGACTGATGTAACAGTGCAGATCGAGCCTGGGGCCTCTGCACCTCCCCACTCCCACACCCTGCAGTTGTTTCTTCTGTTTTGCTGGATGAGATGGAAACTCCTCAGCATGATCTTGTCCAGTGTCATCTTTCATCACTTTCTTTAATCTCTTTTTTGTGCTTGTTGCTTCGATAGGCAAGTTGGGGTTCTTCTTTCCTTTCTTGTGTTCTCTTCTGAGTTTTTTTTTTTTTTTTTGGTTAGAGTTAAGCACTCTTTCCTTTGTCCCTGAACCCCTGTACCAGAGTTTCTCAACTTCCCTGGAATGGTTGACATTTTGTGTTGGGTAATTCTTTGTTATGGGGTACCATGTGTGCCCTGTCAGGTATTTAGCAGCTTCTTTGGTCTCTATCCATAGTGCCCAACAGCTGTCCCACTCCTGTCCCCATGTTTCCTCTTTCCCTCCAGGACCAGGGATTGAACTCAGAGGTGCTCTACCACTGAGCGACATCCCCAGCCCTCTTCATGTTTTATTTTAAAACACAGTCTTGCTGAGTTTCTGAGGCTGGCAAAAGGAAAGAACTTGCAGTCCTCCTGCCTCAGCCTCCTGAATCACTGGGATTCCAGGCATGCACCATCATGCCCACTTCTGCCCCCAGTTTTGATAACCGAACATGTATCTAGGTATTTCCAGCCATTTCATGGGTGACAAAACCTCCCCTGGTAAGAACATGGTTTTTCTGAAGTACTTCTGGTACTGCAAGGTGATCATGCCTTCATGTGCTTGTCTTTATTGCTGGCAGAGGTTAGCAAACACATCTAGGGCTTCTAGATCAGTGCTGAGACTGAGGGACCCCCAGGCAGCCTGTCAGTTGTCACTGTCTCACTGTGTGCCCTCATTACCGTCCAGACGAATGAGAACAGACAGCCAGCAATGTGGATAAGGTGGCCATTCTGAAAGTTTGTTTAATGTGATGATTTATAGTGCTCTTCTTTGTAATGAGTGGATTAAAGGTAGGATTTTATAACAGGTAGGTTAGTGAAGTTGTATGTCTTTTGTTAGAGTTCTTTTGAAAAACTGGATTTGTTAAAGTCTGATTCATTCATTTCATTAATTCGGCAGTAATGGTTGAACACCCTTTTTATGCCAGGGACTTTGTTAAACCTACTCTTTTAAGGTCCTAAGATTTTTTTCAGATAGATATTCAAGGAGGGATTTTAATATCGTGAGAATCAGTATATTGTGGCAGCAGATTTCCAAGCTGAGTTTCACATTCCAGGCCAGTGGGGACTGTGTATGTAGAGGGTAAATTCTAGGTGATATTAATACATTGATGCTCCATAGAATTCAGCGATAAGCAACCCCCCCTCCCTTTTCAATGTATTCAACTTCATTGTGGTGAATCTGGAAAATTAGTGTCTGAGACAGCCATGGCTGAAAATTGGCATGATCATGAAGCATTTAATATTTCCTTTTTGCTGTGTCTTAACAGATTTTCTCCCTGCCCCCTTTCTCCTCCTTTACCTGAATTTCTGTAGTTTGAAGCATAATGTGGCAAGTTTCCTGATCCCAGGGCCTGGTCTGTCTGCAGAGGTATATGTGAGTGAGACCCCTTTTAATCATTCGTGTAATGATTGGTGGCTCCCTGTTGTTAAACCACAGTTATTGATCCATCATCACTGAAGTACATGGCTGAAGGAACTGGTGCTGTCAGGCATTGATTGACTAGGAAGGAAGTGTAGAGCTATTCTAACTCACTTTTATTTTCATCAGCAACAGTTACAGTGGAGACTTGTGCAAGACCTCCATGATGAAACATCATTTTTCCTGCATTAAGAGGTGTCTGATGTGACTGAAATTGCCGGGATAACTCAAACTGCTGCATTTAAAATATTTAGAACAGAAGAAACTGTCCAAAACCTTCTTATCTGACTTGGTTAATGGTTCTGGCTCTGGCAAATAAATATGGGGGGGTGGTGGGTTAGAAAGAAACTGATCTAGTTTAAAATTATCCCCAAGCAAGTAGAGCAACATATAATATATGTTAGTATTTTATTAAAGAAATATTTATACAGCAATTAATGCATTCAGACAAAAAAAGTCAGATGCTTTTGTATAAGTTAAACTGTTTCCTGGCTATTCAAATAATAAAGTTCAAGTCATAATTAAAAGTGGTCTCTTTGTGCTGTTTTTACCTTTTGTCGATTTCAGGAGGATTTATCTGTATACACCAATTTTTTAGATAGAGTTACAAACTAAAGAGAGTTATGATACCTACTGAAAGTACCTCTTGCATTTAGTACAACTTCTGTACATTTTAACATCTGGTAGGAGCATTGTTTGCTTTAATGGGCTCTTTAATAATGCTTATTTTATACCTTTAACCTCAGTTAGAATAAAAATGAACAAAAATCATTGGGTGTAGTATCTGGATCAGAGGAAAGACAAAATGAAAAAGGAGGACAGAAACTGCAGTTCCTGGTGACATTTTACCCATGCCTCAGAGCCTGTGCTTTTTGGTCCTTCTCCCTGAATGTTTTATTTTTGTTATAATTACAGCATCTTGCCTGTACTTTGTCCCTCTGATCCTTTGTTAAAGCCCAGATCACTCTGTGCAGAGTGTGCTCCTAGGTGTGATTTATTGAGTGACAAGTAGCTGTAGGGCAGAACACCCCCCTCTGTACCTGAGTAAAGTATTAGACATCACAGAGCTGGGGCAGGCAGGAGGGGCGGCACAAGGGGGTGGGGAGGCAGAAGCACAGAGCAGTAGCACAGCAGCTCCTGGATACAGATCAGACAAGAGGTTCTGCCACAAATCACCTAGAAGCATGTCAGACGCTGCATGTTTGTTGTTTTACACTGAGGGCATAGCCGTAGTCCAAAAGTATTGATTCTTTTCTTTGTACAGAGACAGAGACTGTCAGCCCTAGCAGGCTGACCTTGGTATGGTGCAGACAACTATTCCCCACCCTGCCGACCAGATGAACCCCACAGGAAAAGCCAAGGCAAGAGATGCCAATGTCCACTTCACAGGCACAGAGAGAAACCGATGCCTGCTGAAAAGGCTCCTTCTGTTTCCCAAACACTTCCCTTGCCCGGGCCCCCAGGGTGCTCCCTGTCACAGAACAAGGGAGGCAGGATTCTTGGAGTCAGTGTGCGTGTATATTTGTTTGTGTCTGAAAATGTAGGGAAAGAAGCCCTTTTTATTTTATCCATCTGTGCGATAACCTGATGTCTGGTCCATGGTGTGTGTGTGTGCAAGCACGCGATCTGTGTTTGTGGAGGCAAGGAAAGATAGTCTATTTTCTGTTTGTACATATCAAAGGAGAAATCTCTGTGTGTGGGCATTTAAATGTATATTTTTTGGTCACTTTTCCTCTTTTTTTTTTTTTCCTTTCTGTTTGAGAATCTTCAGTGACAGGTAAGATATGGGGAAAGTAACCAACTCTCATACTTAATCTGTGATTATTTTAAAAGTTGTTTAAATTGTAAAACCGCAGAGACCCGTTTATCCATACAGATCCCCAGTTGTTCTTCTAGTCTTCAACTCTGCATACCTGTTAAGTAATTTTACAAGATTTAAAGAATTTATTTTGGAAATCAAATAATTCTTAGCTGGAAAATGTAGTTTGTAATTTAACATTTATAGTTGCTTTGGCCAGATACAAACACAAACATGTCATCCCCAACCTATAAACCGTTAGGAAGAAGGGACGCAAGGTGCCCTTCAGGAAGCATCATGGATCCTCTGTAGGGCTCAGCGCCTCAAGACTTCAGTGTGTGCAAAGTGTTTGCTTCCAGGGGGATAGAAGGCGTTTCAGTTGCTTCTGGCTGAAGCTGAGTGTTTTATTTTCACTAACAATAATGAGGAGGATGCCTCTCTGTTTCACTCTTAGGAATGTTGTTGCAAGCATAACTCTTGTCCATAAGGTTGATCTGTCTACCAGGAAAACTCTAGTACCTTTCCAGTTTTGCCCCAATGAGAATAGGAGACACACTGATGGGGAATAAAAGGGGGGACTGCCTGTGTGCTTAATGTATAAAAGCCTTTCCTTCAAAAGTAAGGTTTTTCTTTTCCAAATAGAATAATGAAACAGGTTCAGTGTAGTGATAGTGTGTTGATAAAAATAGCAAGCACACCGGGCTGGAGATGTGGCTCAAGCGGTAGCGCGCTCGCCTGCCATGCGTGCGGCCCGGGTTCGATCCTCAGCACCACATACAAACAAAGATGTTGTGTCTGCCGAGAACTGAAAAATAAATATTAAAAAAAAATTCTCTCTCTCTCTCTCTCTCTCTCCTCTTTCTTTAAAAAAAAAATAGCAAGCACACAGAAAGGTATCTTTAGTTCTTTATTCATTTTTGTGAGAAATGCTTTTGTTTCCTACATCTACATTTTTTCACATTGACTGTAAGTGACTGTTTGGCAACCTAAAAGAAAATCCATTGATTTTAAAAAAAAGTCATGGGTTCTATATTCAGTTTTTAACTTGTTTTTTAAGATGTGAGATTTCTATAAAGTACTGGGGTTTCCAGATGCTAGGACAGAAAATATTTCTCATAAAAGTGCTGTTATCCTAAAACAATATAAGACTCAATTATTTTAGTTTCTTATGTTGATTCTAAATATTTCTTGTTCTCTTTGTTGAGTCTTTATTTCTCATCCAATACAGTTTTACATTTTGAAGGTAAGAACTGCTGAACAAATCTTTAAGTATTAAAAAAGTTGAAATAGGTCTGGGGATTGTAGGTCAGTGGTACAGTGCTTGCATGTGTGAGGTCCTGGGTTTAATCTCCAGCACCACACACACAAATAGATAAACAAATGACATAAAAATGTTAAAAGGCAAATGATTTATGACATATCTTTTTTTTTTTTTTTTTTAGTACTTGGGATCTAACTGAGGCCTAGAGCATGCTAGGTAAATGTTTTACCACTGAGCTACATACCCAACCCATATCATTGTCTTTACAAAGAGTCTTCTAGTTATCAAATGAAGGATAAGGAGTGCATTTGTTATATATGAAACCATGTAAGAAAAATAGTGCAGAGAACAGACTGGGAATGGTTTAAAATCTGAATGCCCAGGAATAGTATTTTTTTAAGACCTTACTTTTCCTTTAATATGTACATGCTAATCATCAGTCTTTCTCTCTTCCCATATATGTTATACCCACTTGATTTACTGCTGAAATTATATTGCTTTTGAAAGTGTCAGTTGAGTTATCCCTTGCCTTGTTAGTATCATGTTTGATTTCTTGGACAGAGACATAAATCACTATCTAATATGCAGGTCTTTTGAAGACGTACCCAAGGTTTATTGCCAGTAACAGACTAGTGGCCTTATGTGGACTTTCCATGAATAAAACAGATTGATGAGCCATTTTATAGCATCACAAGCTGTATTATAAATACATCACCCTTTTCAGTAATTTAACGTGAGGAACAGCCTAATGAGCTCCCTGCCACGATCAGCCAGAGAGCAGGGAGTTCTGTTTAGCTTCTAGAACAAGTGACTGGTGGAGAGTAAGAAACCCAAACCCTGTAATGTTTTCCCCAGTTCAGTGACAAAATCTCTGTAATATGAATCATTTAAAATAACAGTAAAGTCAAGCTGCATTTAGAATCTGTCAGGGTAGTAAAGGGAAATATAAAGTTGGTCTGATTTGGCTTGTAAGGGGAAATCTAAGGCGATTAGCCTTTAAAGTCATTTGTTTTTTCTTTTACTGGTTGAAGTTATCAACGAAATTGTATCAACAAATTATCATTCTGAAATACACATGATGTGATATCTTCTTGGACAGCTTGGGAGAGGAACAGGTGGATAGTGAGACTACCGTAGACTTCTGTTGAAAATGTAGCTGAAGATGATCATCATTTCTGTATTTGAGCCTTCTACTGTATTTGAGTTTATAATGGTTTACCTTTAGTTTCTAATTAACCCATCTGATGTCCCCATAGAGGAGAGTGAGGGGGTGACATCTGAGGGTAAAGGATTATTATTTTCTTTCTGCTGAGGAAACTGAGGCTATGGAGATAGATATTTTTGAAGAGTTTCCACAGTAGTAAAATAAGCAAGATAAAATATATGTATTTTTTATACCTTTATTTTATTTATTGATTTTCTTATATAGTGCTGAGGATTGAACCCAGGGCCTTACACGTGCTGGGCAAGTGCTCTATCGCTGAGCCACAATCCCAGCCCAAATAAATCTAATTTTAAAACTGAAAAAACATATTTTATTATGTAGAAGAGTCATCAACATTTAGAGGACTTACACAAACATAATTGTGTGAGCCCATAACTTCCTAATGGTTTGATAGGTAGATGACACTCTGGACTGCTAACAACATAGTTTTGTGAATGAATGTTTTTGCTACCTGGAAGCCGCACTCTGTTTTGAGCTAGTAGGTTGCAGAGGATATTTTCCTTTTCTAAATGCAGTTGACTACACTATGCTGGATAAATTACCTACATACATCAGTTGAAATTGTATTTTACATTTTTAGACATCAAGATTTGGCCTGAAATGGCATTATTTATAAATATAAATTGGTTAGGAGCCTATTGTTAAAAAAAAAAAGATCAAATAAAAATTTTCCAAATGTACTTTTCTGTTATGAAAACGGCCAGGCAGTTTGGCTGACTCTGTTATTTATACCTTAGACATGAAGTACCTTGGGTTTACAAGGGACAAATGAAGAACTGGAAAGACTTTAATTAGTCTTTATAGAATAGGTAAAAACAGAATATGTTGCCACCAAGGCATAGACTTATCTTCCAGGGCCTAACCTGTCTGGCCCAGTCCTGCCTACACTCATATAATGCATCTCCAATTTAAAAAATAATAATAATTTAAATGAAATGGCCCCATTTATGCCCTCTGTTCCTTATTAAAAATGGTTGACAAGTAGAATTCCACTTAAAAACATATCTGCAGACAGACAATATTGTTTTGAATTTTAAAGAGTTCCTGTGTCTTGTGAATGACATGCATTTAATATTCTCTATTCAGGGCAAAGTACTTTTGAAACCAGCTGTGCATTCATCTCCATTTTTGCTCCCTCCTCTGCTATTTTACCTTCCTTTGCTATACATCTGGGGTTGATTGCAGACTGCAAATCTAAGCTTATCTGACTCAATGAAATACTTTGGTCCTCAGCATCCCCATTTCTAAAATCATGGGCTAGGATTTAACCTTCCTTTACGGAGTATACAGAAGAATATTCCAGAAAGGACTTATAAAGGTCTCTGTGTCTTCATTGAAGTTGGTATAGAGATTTAGTCCTATTCCTTGAGGTAGCCCAGAAGTTAACTGCTGAGTGATCTTGGTTGGCACTTTAGTGTAGGCTGAACCAAGGCTCCTGGCCATAGAACATGAACGTATAGCACTGGCTTCTCAAATAAATGAAATTTACCACAGTGTATTATCTGTAAAGCAAATGTTAGCTAATTCATCATTTGCACTCCAGAAACAGATCTCGTTCTCGGTCATTTGCCACTTTAACATAAAACCTTATTGAAATTCCCCCCCCCCAACAAAATCAAAGGGCAAGAGTATGTTTCTCCCCCTCCTGTACCTTCTCATGTCTCTAATTGTAAGCCCTTGTGCATTAGTGTTCTTAGTGTTTCTCTAGAGTTTGGTACTCTTCATAAGAAAGCATTAGGCTTATGGAAAGACAGATGTCTCCAGTGGACTTGAATCTCCTTATATTTATAAGGGCCATGAAAGTAATCTTCCAGTTCTTCTGTTCTTCCCAGGAGCTTTAGGAAAGTTGTGTTCAAAACTAATGGTTCCTAAAGAATTGGGCAGCTGCATTACCACTTGGCTCTCAAAACATCTGCTGGTTTAGGGGCATCACAAATACTATTTTTCAACTCTAGGACTTTGTTGTAGTGTGCTGAGAATTAGGAACTCATCTGATGCCCTTAGGCTTAGAGCACTTTTGGAAGTTCTGTTAGCCAGGTTCATTGTCTCTTTCACCAAAGTTATCACTTTCTATTCCCATAGTGTGCAGTGCATCAGGTGAATTTGTACATACACTCACACATTTGTATATGGAAGCGTGCTTCTGTGTTCTCATCTTTTGTCACGGAAACCAGATGTGTGAATGAATGACCCCAAACCACATTTTTATCATAGATAGAGTACCTCATATAGTTAACTGCCCTTATGTGCCTGGTCACCTTTAGAGGGCACAGTTTGGCTGAAAACCTATTCCTAATGAATTGCAAATGGAGATCAGTTAAGTTGTGTTAATTATGTCATTTGCAAGTCTAAGCTTATCTGACTCAATGAAATACTTTAGTCCTAATGTGGAATTGGTTGAGAGACTAGAAACTGCTTGTCAGATGTTTCCCTTAACTAATGTGATATTTTTGTGGTTTGCAGATGACACAATTCACATAACTTATTTGATGGGACCTCATTAACCATCCCTTGCTTTACCTAAGCAAAATTATGTTATTAAACATGCCACGATAGGTTCTGTCCTCATTACTCTGCATTCAGCCCTGTGAATAGTGTTTGTTTTGTGACACCTCTCCCAGTCTTTCCCCAGTCTTTAGTCTTCGAGGAAGCCAGGGAAGTGCCGTGTTCAGATCATGTTTGTGTCCTGTTCTCCAGCCTTACGCACATCCGTACTCATCACTACTATCATGATGCAGTCCTCATCCCTTTTTTGGCCTAATTTGCCCTCTCCTCATATTTTGGTGTCCTGGTGGTTCATTGCCTTAACCCATTAAGTCCCAAGTTTTTAATTCTATGAACATAATGAATGTTCAAATATTATTTCAAAGTTACCATAATTGGCATATTTGTTGCTCAATTGACGTGTTAATAGCGTTCCACTGTCAGACAATGGGACAAAATAGGCTAAACTGATACCCAGAAAACCTCTTCAACATTGGAATTTTAGTTGAGGCCAGGTGGACAGCAGCAGTGACTTTGACAGTGATTGCAGTTGTGCAGTCGTTTTCCACTTCTATCTGGCTCTTCTGGGAGGTCTTCACATTGGAAGCAGATAGTTTGTCTCTTTAGTAAATTGGTGAAAAACTGTAAGAGCATGTGACCATATCCTTTTGAAAATCACATTTAGTGGCATGCATTGGCAGCTGCCTATAATTCTGTCATCAAAGAGACCAGTCCCAGGGACACTTTATGGTGACCTCATTTTAATATTTAGTTTTTACCACTTATTTTTTTTCCCATTGGTCAGAATGAATTCTGTTAATAATGTATAACTCTTCCATAGATTGGAAGGTGGTAGAATAGAGCTGGGAATGGGCTGGACCAGCTTATCCACAGTGAATGAATAGCATATCCATGTACATATCTAAAGTAACTTTAATCCTGCCTACAGATATCAGATTTATTCGCTTTTTATTGAATAGACTCACTCAGATGATGGGAAGCCACATATTGTTCAAGCTCGTAGATCACATTTGAAAAATTTTGCCAAAGTCTGTGGTATCCTTTGACCTGTTAACTTCACTTTCTCTCATCACATGTCTTATTGTCCTTGCACTTGGATCAAGCCTCTTCATCAAGTTATTGTCATCTTCAGCTTTTCCCAGAAGTATCACCCTAGGAGGAAAATTCTTAGGTAATAAACGGGACAAGTGAGTCTGTATCCTATACATTGACTGTTCATTATCTCCAATTTGGTTACCCTTTGACCTTCTCTCCCTTAGCCACATAGCTGACCAGGCTTGCCTCTCATAGTCTGTCTGTGAGGATGTTATCCTTCCTGTGGTCTGCCCTGTTCTTCCCACCTTCCACCAACCCCCACCCGTACCACACACATTCTGCCAACTTCTTGCAGACTTGGCAGCAGATTCCACTCTAGTCCTTGTTATGTAACCCACCACCTACCCCTTCTTGGCAGGGGACACCTGACTTAGCAAGTTGCAACAAAGAGTGGAGTTAATTGGAACATGTGCTGTGCTCAAATCTGCAACAAAGAAGGGCTGATAGACATCAGGAAAACACAACCATATGTAGATGTTTGCTTGAGTAATATGAGTATACATGGGAAATGCCGTCTACAACCAGGTTGCATTTAAATAAAACCAACACTACTCTACACTTCTTTTCTGACACCCTCCACCTTGTAGTTAATACTCGGAACTTGCTCTCTCATGCCTGCTCATGGGTGGGCACAGTCTGCTGAAACTGACAAGTGAAGCTGAACTGTCTATGAAGTTTCGCACGAGGAACCTCATGTTACTTATACCAGGACTCAGCTGTGGATGACATCCTGATGGAAACTCCATCCATTCCCAGCTTTGGCAGTGTGTCCCATACCTTCTGTTGACTTCTTCATATATTTTTTCATTTTTCCCTAGAATTTTTGAATATTTTTTTCTGGGGCTGGGGTTGTAGCTCAGTGATAAGAGTGTTTGCCTGTTATCCATGATGTCCTGTGTTCAGTCCCCAGCACAGACAAACAAAAACAAATAAAACAAAATTTTCTGCTTAATCCCTAATTTTTAAAACTTGGATACAGTTTGTATACAATTAAAGGCATAGATTTTTAAGTGTACAGTTTCATGAATTCTGACAAATTGTATGTACCCCATGTTAAGTTCTCACCCCAATCAGAATGCATTTTTTTAACCCTGTAATGTTCCTTTTGCCTTTTTCCAATTAATCCTCTCCCCCCTAAAGGCAAACATCATTTTGATTTCTGTCATACTAGATTAATTGTGTTTGTTCAAAAACTTCACATAAATTGGGTTATAGAGTATGTTTTATTTTGTGTATGGTTTTTAAAAATTATTGTTATTATTCAAAGAAATGTCTTGGGGGCCTGGTGTGTATTGTTGTGGTTGTCAACTGTTTGTTTCTTTTTATGGCCAAGTAAATATTTCATTGAAAACATGTGTTTAAAAGAAAGAATATTAAGACATATTTTTGAGTCATTCCTTTAGAGTGTCAACCTCCTAAAATCTCAGCTGCTCTGGAGTCTGGCAAATTATGTTTTTTGTAATTAGAAGGACTTTCTATTGCTCCAGTATCTCCTTGCCCAAAGGTGCTGGGATTCTTTGGTTGAGGGCTGACTGTCCATCCAGAACTCCCAGGTGTTGGGTGTTTTTGGTCCACACCCTCAACTTCAAAGGGAATAGTGGCTCCAGTTCACTGAGATGGTCCAGAACATATTAAAGCTTTTAGGTATCCTGACTTAACTCATGTTCTAGGTATCTTCACCCTACAACTGGAAGGCAGAGATGTTTCTGTATACGGGAGGTTTCTGAAACAACTTGAGGTCATTTTCAGAACTCTTGGAATGGCTTAAAAAAGAGCTTGGTTCTAAAAATTTCCTGAAGTGTATTTTTAGATATCTACCCTCAGTGTTTTTCTCTTTAGATTTGGAGAGACCCAGAAGTCCTAGCATGGTTCTGGGCTTGAGTTGCTGTGCTGTTCTTGCAGCCCTGTGGTCTAGATGTCTTCAAGACCAGAAGTTCTAGATGATCAGGTTACTCTTACTTGCTTCTCATTAGGCTCCTTAACAGTTACAGGCAATGGGCTAAGACTTCATGAACAGCATCTTACATATAATCTTTCTAACATCCTATCTATGTAAATATGTTAATATTCTCACTGGATAATTGAAGAAACTAAGCCTGAAATAATAGTGTTTTCATTACTAATGAGTAGTAGGACAGTGATACAATTCCAGACTTGACATTCAGTTTCTCAAACACTCTACCTTAATGTCCCACAAACACTTTTTTCATATATTCTTTCAAGTGTGAAAAAAAGGTATTGTAGCAATGTCAGTATATCTGGATATTTTAATATAATTATTTCACTATTGAATTTTATGGAAAGTATGGAAATGTGATCCAAACTAGAGCCTTTAACTTCCTTCATTTTAGATTCTCAGATCTTGTGAAAAATTACAAAAATAATAATGTTTTGTGAAGAACAGAAGAGTAAGAACTATTCTGCTCATTTTGAAGATGAAGAAATTTGAGACAAGATTCCTTAACTTTCAACAGTTAATACAGAACTAGAAGAAAACTAGTTTGTCTCCCCATGTCTCTTACTTTTCTCTTTCAAATATCCTTTTCTCTTATCTAAGTTAAAGTTTAAGGAACATTATTCTTTTTTAATATTAGAGAAATACTGGTGTGTGGTGTGTGTTTAGAGTTTACCTAAGTGGATGTTATGGCAGCAGTCAGCAATGACTTCTTTTAACTAAATAAATTCAGCATCTTCCTCAGAACTTTGATGTACAGTGCTGAAGGCTTTTTGTGAAGCTTAGAAAGTGGAGGAGTTAGGTGCTACTTTGCAAAGTCTCCTTTGAGAACGAGTCCTAGTTTATTTCAAAATTTTAAGAGAAAGAGAAAATAAAAATCAAAGGGAAGGAGAAAAGACTGTGTAAAAGTGGTAGTAGCCCTTCCTTGGGAGTACATTTCTTGATTGACTGTTGGGGGCTTTCGGGGCCATATTTGATAAATACCCTTTATTTACTGTCTCTGTTTCTCTTTGCATGCTCTTGGGCTGACTGTATGTTAACTATCTTATGCCACTAATTATACCTTTCTTTTCATGTTTGTAATTATTAAAGGATAAATTATGTTTTTTTTAAAAAGTCAATGCATAGACTTAGTGAAAAAGAGGCACAATTTAGGGGATCTGGGATCATTCATAATCCTAGTGACTGTAAATGACTTAGCATATCTAGCCTGCAGTTTAGAGTTTATTCATTTTTTTTCTACTAGTTATGATAATGATTAAAGATGGCAAAGAATTTTTAGCTTTAATTTTTAAATTTTCAAGTCCATGAAAGTTTATAATAATTCATCTTTTAATACCATCAAAAAGAGAATCTTGCTTTAAAGTAATCTTTTAATTAAAACATATTTAAGGTACATGGAACCTTAGCAATCATTTAGTTCAACCTGTAATTTCTCTGCTTGGGTTATAGTAGCTTCAGGGGCCACCTAAGGTTATTTCAGAAATCTAGATCCCCTTCCTGTTTTTGCCCCTTTCTCCTTTGATAAGTTGAGAATCAAAATATCTCTCTAGAATGTCTTTTGATTTGGAATGTGTGGGAACTTTGATATCATTGTAGAAAGACAGAAAGAAGTAAAAGGCATTTCAGAGACTTTGATGTAGCTACCATTTGTAAATCTGTGAATTTCTGCTTTGGCTTCCTTCCCTAAAGGTTATCTCAAGAGCTTCTGAGGTTCTCTTCCAGTATGTTTTATAGGCACACGTGTGCCCCCACCTCATTCTACCCCACCCATGGGTTTCTCTGAACATCTATAGTGTCAGGGTTTAAAAATTGCCTACTTGTTGCGTTGTTCTTGAGGAAAATACACTGAAGATTTCTTAAATAGAAAAATATTCTTAAAGCAGGCTGGTGGAAAGCAATTTGGGTACAGAAGAAGTGCTATGTTTTTGTCCTATTTACTCCAGAAGAGTTCAGAAATAGAATTTGAATACCCGATACCCTCAGACATACTAAAAAAATACAAGAAGTGTCGTACATGAGGTCACTGAGACTTATAGAAGATAACATTATAGATTATGTAACTAGTTTCGTGAGACCTGGTGACCAGAATTCACATCTCCTAGGTTTGGACATGAGGTTTTCTTAGCACCTCATCTATGTTAATCCAAAATTAATCCCAGCTCTGTCTATATAAAACAGATCTGTGATCTTTATTCATTTGTTTAGTCATCTTTCTACTATGATAATAATGGCTTAATTTAGTGGGCACTTACTGTGAGTCAGGCACTCTATCAAGAGTTTTACAGGTTTGCGTCCTTAATTAAGGACACTAATATTTCCATTTCACATAAGAGAAAATAGGTCCAAATAGATTAAGGATCTTGTCTACATTTTCATAGTAGGAGTAAGTGGAGATGCTGGGAGTAGATCCTGTTAGTTTGTTTCCAGAATCCTGTCTCTTGATCTACTTAGTCATATGAATGCTCTTCTAGAAGAGTTTGATGATTACTTCTCATTCCAAAATAAAAGTTTTATGTAGACCATTTAAACCATGGGGACTCTACCCCACATTTTAAAAGCCAAAATTAAGAAAACACAAAGTGTGGTACCAAGGCACTCACTGTTTTGCTTCCTTGGTTCTTAAATCTTCAGAGAAGATGGGATATTAGTGATGACAGTCTTTCTACTGCTAAATGGATAGTTGGCCATTAGTGGTAGATTTGCCTCAGAGATTCTGTCTTTAGAATTAAAAGAAAGGGCTGGGGATATAGCTCAGTTGATAGAGTGCTTGTCTCGCATGCACCGATCCCTGGGTTCAATCTCCAGCACCACAGTAAAAGAAAAGTTTAGTAGGGTGAATGCTGTGGGAGGGATGATTGGTCATTGGTTTTGTATCATGCTGTGTGTTGTTTTATCAGTGTGGAAAAAACCAGGAAAGCAGTGTGGTAATAAAGAATATGCTAAAATATGAAAGCCATATAGTAAGGAGAATATATTAACATATGCATTCTGCCTTTTAAAAGCAAGCTCCTGTAGGTGAGCATCAAAAATTATTGCAGTGGGACTGGAGTAGAGTGCTTGCCTAGCATGTGTGAGGTGCTGGGTTTGATGATTACTTCTCAGCATTGCATATAAATAAATGAATAAAATAGGGTTCCATCAACATCTAATTTTTTTTAAGTTACATTGTTATAAAAACCCCAAACATTGCAGTATAATCGTTCAAAATGGCACTTAACAGACAAAACCCTATTCAGACTTGTTAATATAGAGAGATATTGTTTTCCTTATCTTGTTCATTAAAAGAAAAAATTTGTGCTCATTTTAAAAGTACCAAAGCAAAACAAAGAGAAGCTCATGTGTAATTTCAAATTGAGGATAGGGAAGTAAAAAGAGCATTCTGGCAAGGTAAGAACCTAGTATCTTCTGAGAGGAGTAGTTTTGGAAGTGGGGTCACTGTTTATTTTGCTTATGGAGTATCATGATAAGTCTTAACTGTGAGTAGGTGGAAATCAGATGATAAATGCTGCTTAGTAACTTACTGCCTTGAATGTTTTACTTATTGGGGATAAGAAATCTTTAACTAGTAAATCGGCAGTTATTAGTTAGTGACTTTTAAACTTTAATAGCAAACAAAAAAATCTCCATCTCATTAAATAACACTGTCTTACATAGTATTCATATTATTTCTTGGCTTGTTCCAAAAAAGTGTTGAGGTAGCTGAATTTGTACATGCATTATTTCATTTAATACTTATGCTTACACGAAAGTATAACTTTTATTTGGACAAAAATTACTGTATGATAGTGGTTTTGGAAATCTCAGCTAGAGACCCACGGATTTCAGGCACTTACATGATAACAGACAACAGTAGTACAGGAAATTATTTAATTTGTGTCTCAATATCTTACTAATATAGGAGTATTTTTATTTTTAGTGGTGAAATTAAGATGTCACTTTTGAAACTGTGAAGTAAATTAGACCAAAAAAGTCAGGAAATTAAGTAGAGGCAACGGATTTGGATAGTAAGCATTTTCATAATAATAATCAGAGCTCAATTTAGAATATCTGGGAAAATGCCCTAGCCATTGTATGTGGTTAGATTTACATGTTTCCTAGGAGTGCAAAAGAAATTTTTTTTTTTTTATTATTTGGTGCTGGGGTTTGAATATAGGTCCTAATGCATGCTGAGCACATGCTATATCACTGAGCTACATCCCCAGCCTTGAGGAAAAGCTCTTAAACTTCTACCACCTGCTCATATCTCAATTTAAGATCTCCAAGATGTTATCTCAGTCTTTGTAATTTTTAAAATGATTTGCAATAGTGGGAAGAAATAGTCATAGTATACATAGTGTCATTCCTCTGTATTGTGATACAGCATTTAAGAATAAGCAGTCTTTGTTTGAGAATGAACTTTTCTGCTGATCGATTTCTGATAGAACAAAGCCTCCATTCTGTTTCCCTTAGTCACTTCATCTAGTGATTTCCCCTGTTTTTTCCATGAACATGTCTAGGTCTCCCTCTAAGGATCCAGTGCTCTGGATTCATATTCTTGCACATGTGTCCACAGTGATGGTATCTTAATATTGCCTAGAACTGTGGACTGCCCATTGAGTTCTTAGAATATCTCTCTCTAAAGTAATAGGATGATAGTGTTAATTTTATGATAAAAACTGAAGTCCAGAGACTTGGTATCATATTGCCACAAGGGACTGAGCCAGTCCTGAGCTACAGCGGTTCTGATGCCTAGATAGTGCTCTTCTCCAGCTAGCTTAGTACTCTGTAAGCTAAAGTTTACACTTTTGAGATCTTTGGTTGGCATCTTTCTGAAGAACACATAGGGTTGTTCAGCTCTTTTTAAAAAATTTTTGGGTTTAGATGGACACAATATCTTTATTTATTTATTTATTTATTTTTATGTGGTGCTGAGGATTGAACCCAGTGCCTCATACAAGTAAGGCAAGTGTTCCACCATTGACCCGCAACCCCAGCCCCATGTTAAACTCTTAAATACATGCCTAAGTTTTGCATTTAATTCACAGCAAGCCAGCCCACCCAGTTTCTTGCAGAAACTTGAGAATTTTCTACAAATTTGCTCAGCAGAGAATTCTCTTGGGTACATTAAAATGTTAAAATACGTAATAAGAATAGGAGGAATTGCAGCTTCTGAGGAAATAGTTAACAACTAAATGAAAATTTGGTTGAAATCCAGTAGTTCATAATTGCTGTGATTTCTAACATGAAAGGTTTCTATCCCGCTTGTGTTTTGTTAAATATTGTAAAGGTGTAACAATAAGATGCACTTTGATATTTGTGCATTTGATATGATTTATTTAGGTGGTCCAGGACATGTGAAATGTGGTAGAAATAATGGTTGTAGCTGTGTGTGTGTGTGTGTCTGTGTGCGTGTGTCTGTCTTTAAATATTTGGTGTCCTGACTTAATCAAACATAATCAATGTACCTATTTTACATGTAACTGTTACTCTTGACTTTTGTAGTCTGATGACTTAGTTTTCTTCTTATGATAATTTTCTTAACCTGAAATGTAGCCTGGCCAGATTAAGGACAGAGGTGTTTTAAGTCTACACTGGTTCCTGTTTTTATGAAAATGATGTTTGTATTGTCACTTTTATTCTGAGTTATTAGAATCAATGTAATAGAAATAGATTCCCATATCTATACAAATCAAAATTGGTCTTTAAAAACTTAAAAAGGGGGCTGTAGTGGCAGCTCAGTGGTAGAATGTTTACCTAGCACATGTGAGGCACTGGGATTGATCCTCAGCACCACATAAAAATAAATAAAATAAAGGTATCGTGTCCATCTACAAATTAAAAAAAAAATTAAAAAATCTTTAAACTCTATAGTGGGGGAAAATGTTATCTACTTTGTAGATATTTTTTTCCCTGCCATTTAACATGGGATATTGTAAGGTTCGTTTTGCTTTTGTTATTATTGTTGTAATAGGGGAATTTTAAAAAGTTTGAAATGGGAATTAAAGAAGAAGCACTTACTAACATATAAAGATAATAAAAAGAATAGAGTAATAGAATTCAGCATGATACATTGGGATTGTAATTACTTTTTGCAACTTGAAATCATTATTGAAATATATATTAGATTTATGTCTTCAAAAATAAACAGACCAGTCAGGTAGCTTTAGTTCTTTATATATGCTGGCAATTAGTAAGAGAATGTTAAAATTTAATATTAGAATAAAGTGATCACATCTGGTCTAATACTGAACCAGAGGCCAATGATATAGTGTTGTTAGTAATATGAATTTTGATTATTGGAACTAAACAGTTTTTGATAAAAATGTCTTCAAGAACACTGTATTAACTTAAGATAAATACAGTAATTATTTTTCATAACTCCAAAAGTTTTAAAATTAGTGTTGAGGAAAAGTTTATTTTAAGGAAAATAGACTTTTACTTGACATCTTTTTTCTGCTTATGAGAGTTCCTTGTAACTGTGGACTTCCTAAATATTTTATATTTTCCAATCAATAATAACTGAAACATTCCCTTGAAGTTGCATTGCTACCCTAAATATCCTTAGTTTCCAAGTATTATCTTTAAGTTTTTAAGTTTATGTTATTGTGTTTCACTGCCCTACAGAGAATCACACATCCTATGAAGTGGTTTTAAGCGAGACAATTTGTATGCATTTAGAAAGAGGCAATGATTTAAAATAAATGAAGAAAAGGAGACATTAAAAATTGTATTATGTCACTCTCCTTGGAGTTTATCATTGTTTGGTTAGCATATTTTAACAAATAAAAAAAAATTTTAAAGAATGTCCTTTTCTAGCATAATGCTTTTCTGAGCAGAAGGTGGCATACTGTGTAGAAGTGTCCCTAAATATAATTGCACTATGCTATATATATATATAGTTCCTTGATGCGCAGGTTAAGAATCTGAGTCTAAAGAATTCTATATTAGAAAGGTAAATGTAGTCTTAAGATTCTTTTGAGTGTTCAACTTATTAGGATGTCTTAAGTCTTAAACATTCTTAATGTTGGCACAGTTATAGAATGACCTCCTTTTTAAAAAATACAAAAAGTTTTGATTTTCTTTTTACTTCCAAGTTTTGTTTTATCCAGTAGTCAGTTCGGCATGAACCGTCCTAATTTCTCAAAGCACTATTGACGAATTTAATCTGACTTGATTTCGAAACAACCTAGATGATGAAGATTTTGCATATGTGTGTATTTTTAACATTTTTATCCCAGTGCACTTGGTTTCACTGAGATAGGAAATGGAAATAACAAGACACTCTTAGAAAAACCTTGTTTCTTTAGTCAGCTAGACCTTGCCAGAAACCACGAGGCAGTGGAAATATCACGAGAAAGCTTGTTCCTGCAAGACTCTCAGACTGATTACCAGACCAAAGAAGTTCCCAGAAATTTAGCCTGAAGCAATCATTTAAAATTTAGGAGACAGATCCAATCCTGCTCAGAGTCACCATTGCTAATTATAGCTGCCTGTGATGTCCCACTGATTTTTGTTATCAGCCACACCCAAGTGTATCTCTGAGTTTTACATGTTTCTTCCAGAAAATATGTTCTCACTGAGCACTTACAAGCAGTTTATTTCCCAGTATGTAAATTAAACCACAATATCCTTAACATTTTGAGTCTACATTTTTTTTTCTTTGACTGAAATACCTTGTTCACATTTGATTCAGCAGTTTGTTTGTTTGTTTTTTTTCCTTTTAATCTGGTTCCATTTGTATCTTCAAATTTCTAGTAGCTGGGAAGCTCTCACAAAGGCAAGACCTATTTCACTTTGCAGATGTATAAGATGCTTAGGTGTGCATATACATATCTTTGAAATCTCCGGGGGCTCTTGACTTTTTAAAAAGTTACTATTTTCATTTTAATACACACATACACACACACACTGTTTTTTGGGAGGCCACAGAAATTTAGTTATGGCTTTAAGCACTTGAAATTAGTGTGATAAAGCCAAAAGTTTATTATATACTGTTGTGATTTAAACCACACAACTGGGCTATTTTGAGGAGTTAGAGTGATCTGTTTGACACAGACAGATCCTCCCTGATGGAGGCTTGCCCCTGCATGCTCTGGATAAGTGGCTTTGATGTTGGGTGAACATCACACTCGGAACTGCTGTGTTTACACTGTAAGAATGCTTGCTGAATCTCTCTCTGTATCTCTCACATAATTCCAGCTTCACTGGAAGTTTGAATGTATGGGCACTAAAGGAACATTTTCCTTTAAAATTTTGCCAGTCAGTTGGGCACCTTAAGAACCTCTTTTCTTTGCATGAGATTCTGTGGGAATTCCTACACAGGTCTTGATATTGGGTAATTTGAACACAAAAGCAATTCTGTAGCCTTTCAGATGGCTAATGAAAGCCATAACTGGTAAGAAGGGAAGATGCAGGGGGAAAAAAAATTGCCCCTTCCTAGATGGCAAGAAGAAGGAGAAAAAAAATATCAGAACAGTGGTCTTTGAACCACAGCAGGATTTATTCCTGCAGTCCTCTAATCTGTTTTTCCCATGAGCTAGAAAAGTGGTGCTTGGGCACTTTTTTTTTTTTAAATCACAGAATAATTATAGAACAAATGATTTAAAATTATATCTATATTTTGCATCAATACTTTTCTAATTTACTAATTAAACAAAGGCTATAGCCTCAAGTATTATCCTACCTGTTAGTGAGATATAAAATTATAGTGGCTTGGCTACAAAGGGAAAAAAGGGAAAAATGTCCCAGAAATTCATCACTTTTCTTCAGCTATTTTCTTGATAGTCTTTGGATTTGAAGTCTGTTACTGTCTTGCTCTTTTGTCCACATTTCATGGCATATAGATATACAGAAACTAATAAAAGGCTTCATTTAAAACTTGACCTTCCTGATTAGTAAACTAGGAGGTCAACTTTCCCATTTTTGTGTGTAAGATTTATTTTTTTCCCTGTAGATATTTCTGTAACATTCTGATTTTATGACCAGCACAATAATATTATTTCAAATTTTAAGTAAGTCTTTGGGTATGCTGGTTCACTCATTTTAATGTAAATCATTCCATAGCCTAAAATTCTAGAGTAGTCCAGGGAACTTTCCAAAGATTATTCTGCCATTTGCTTTGGACAAATTTCAAGCATCCTTATGTCTTAAGTTTAAATTGCTCCCAGACTCTTAATATTGATAAAACAAACAAACAAAACACCCTCAATCCTAATAATGTATCTTCTGTATTACTCTTTTTCTCATGGGGGGTGTTTCTTTTAATCCTTTTATCCTTTTTTACTCTTCCCGTTGGCATATGAAGTTCGTGCCGTTGTTAATCATCTTTTGAATAAGGAAATATACTTTTTCTTTGTGGTGAAGAAACCCATTTCCAAAAGCTGATTATGGCCTTTAGGCCCCCAGTCTAAAAAAGCACTGTTATAAGATTGTGTTCAGAAATGTATTTAGAGTTGGCCAAGAAATCCATGTTGTAGAATTGTCTTTTCCATTTTAAAATATGACTTCAAATGATATCTTAGGCATTCACACAACAATCTGCAGTATTAATTCAGATCCTATTTTTATCATTAGTGATTTCTTGTTACTTTCTAGTAAAACTATATTTGTAAAAGTTAGAAAGATTATGCTTATAAAAATAGAAAGTTAATTGCTGTTATCAAATTACTCAAAGGAATTATAAAATATGAAACTATTTAGAGCTTATGACACATTGAATAATAAATTTTAGATGACAGAGACCAAGGAAAAAAAAGACATGAAATTATAAAGAAAATAAACAAATTAATCAGTAACTTCCACAAACAAGTATATTTATGCAGGAGCATTATTTTCTACCAATGTTCAGAATAATTTGTGGATCAAGATAATTTATGGCAATGCCTTTCAGAGAGCCCAATTATCTTGTAACTAATACAACATGGGATAAAATTAATCCCTTTTTAACTGCAGTGAGAAAATTCCAAAGCCTTGGCTTCACAGACTAAATATCTGAATAGACACACTGCCGAAATGGTGCAGCAAAATAAGAACAGAGAAATTGCCACAGATACTCCAAGTTAGTGTTTGTTATTAAGCATCTGTTACTGTGAAAATATGGTTTCCATATGGGGTATGCTATATGCAATTTATACAAACCACGTTAGTAATAGATTCTATCAAGTGGCACTGAACTCAAGCTAGGACTTCCATAATGGAATCTGTAAG